>NW_028263377.1:0-247500 GCF_051168715.1 Poecilia mexicana
CCAGCACAACCAAATGTCACCCGATCCTCCACCGGCGCCATCCGGAGGAGAAATAAATGAACTGCACAAAGACTTTCACCTGACATTGAATTGATGGGTAATTTTACTCCTTTTTTAAAATGATAATTATCTTCTCCCCTGCTCTCCGTGCCTAAACCTAAAATAAACCTAATTTATTTTTATTATGGACCATTTCACTGTTTTTTTGGAAGCCTTACATTCCAATATTCCCTCAACCTAACCTCTCAGGATTTCAGTCAAAGCTAAACTTGTTAGAAAAGGCCATTAAAGTACAGTGTGCTTCGTGACCTTTGACCTCGCTCCACCTAACCCCAATCTGATTAGGGACCCCTAAGCCACAACCGGGTGTGTTTTTTTTGTTTTTTTGTTTCACCTGCTGGCGGGGGGGGGGAGAAAACAAAAGAAACAAGTGTGCATAACCACTTCTCACCGAGCCTCATCAACAGAAATGATTCACATAACAAGACCTCACCCTGAGCACTCAGAGACTCCCTCTGGTGGCCGGAAAAAACCCACTGCACATTTCTTGCAGAAATTAATTAATTAAATGACTTTAATTTTCAGAAATTGCTTAAAATTAATCCCATTTCAAGTCATATGAAATGAAATTGAGCTCCTTTTAGTTTGAAAACGAACTATAATTACCGTTTCATTTTACTTCATTCAGTCTTAGGAGCGCAGTGCGCTCCGTGACCTTTGACCTCTCGCCGGCCCTGTCGGAGCTGTTTCGAGTGCTCCGATCGGCGACTGGGTTTTCATCCTAAATCCCTGCTCTGAGGAGTTAGGGGGGAGGCTCGATTTTTTTTTCCCTATTCCCTGATTTGGCACAGCCCTAACGCCACGGATCCCTAACGCCTAACCCCACGGATCCCTAACGCCTAACCCGTTTCCGACTGATCCTCCGTCGGCCCACGCAGGCTAAACCCTGAGTCGGGCGAAGAAGCCGTCGCGGCACACGCGTCCGGAACCCGTGCGAACCCCACCGCAGACCTGGCTTCGGCATCCGTAGCACGTTCGCTTCACGAGTTATTCTCATTTTGACTGATCTGACTTGGCTGTAGCCCTCTATCCTAACCCTAACCCTAACCCTAACCCTACTTAGAGGAACGGCCCCAAAACCAGCCATCCGGGAGCATTTCGGGCCCACTTTGAAAAATCGTAGCGGCCGAACCGGACCTCGTGGGACCGCGGGACCCGGGGCGCCCGAAAGAGCACGACCTGGAGAACTCCGTTCCAACTAGACCCGATTTTTAGCGAGCAAGGCGGCCGCGCGGCGGCCGCCCGAAAATCGCAAAGTAGCTCGAAAACACTTTGAACTTTTTCCGAGTGCTGCCTTATGGCGGCTCAAACGGCACTTGCGGGCAACAGACACCAGGTGGCGCAGGACGGTTGGGCGCATGGCTCCCTGCTGCACGGTGGCTAACGTCCCCGAACGGCAGGGATGCCTCCCGGTGGCGAATGCTGCCAAAAAGCGCGGGCACGCTCCCCGGTGTCACCCCCGACGCCATCTGGCAGCAGCACCTCATGCCTTCGAGTGTCTGTCGGCTCCCCCCGCACTCATAACCCCTCCTTTGCCCAGCCTGTCTTTATCTCGGTTCGCAAAGTGGTCCAATAGCCGCGCTCCCACCCGGGACGCCCGGGTTCGCGGCCCGCTTGCACCGGGAACCCTCTTTTGTCTTTTTGGGTGACATAAAGGATCGCTCACTCATGATCCCCAATGGCAACCATCCACCCTATTTCTATTAGTCTACAAAAAGACTTTTCGTATGGGGACTTTAAAATGGCACAAGACCCGTTCCGCCGAATGGCTGGACCCTTCCAGCAAATGGCTGGACCCTCCCCGGGATTCGGACACTCTCAGCCCCGCTACAACTTGTCAAAAATACCCCTGCACGGTTCTCCGGAACCGGGGTACGGTCCCAGGACCTCCGCTGGGCCGGAACTGGTCCTGGAGGACCAGGGGGGAGATATGGAGCTACTTTACCCGGGATCGGGGCACTGGATCCCGGGCGGGGGCTCAGACATTCGGTGGGACCCCTGGGCGTCTCCTTATGGCCAGGGACTTTCAAATGGCACAAGTCCCGTTCCACCAAATGGCTGGACCCTTCCAGCGGATGGCTGAACCCCTACCGGGGACGGGGCAGAGGCCCAGACATTCGGCGGAGCCCCTGGGCGTCTCCTTATGTCTCGTGCCTCTGGTAAGGCAGGAATTTGGCAGCAGCACCTCCTGCTTCCGCATGTCCAGACCCGGACGATGATCCCAGACGTCTACATCACTTGCTATGAGGTCATAAGCGCTATGAGCCAAGGAAACCCGTATGGCTCGAGTAGTCTTGTGGTGGATCTGCTGCGGCGCCCCCCCAGCGACCGGGGTACGATTCCCACAAGCTGCTCAGGCCTTTTCTATCTTTTTGGCCGACCGCAGACATAAGGAGGCGCTTCGGACATAGGGAAGCCTCGACATCCGGACATCCTTTTCAATGGGGCCTCCTTATGTCTCGTGCATCTGGTAAGGCAGCAGCCATTTGGGAGCACCACCCCGTGATTCCGTAGGTCAAGGCCATGTGGCAGCACCACCTCCTGCTTCCGCACGTCCGGACGCTGATGATCCCCTATGTCTACATCACTTGCTATGAGGTCATAAGCGCTATGAGCCAAGGAAACCCACATGGCTCCTGTAGTTTAGCGGTTTAGCCGCCCGGTCTCCGCCCCAGAGACCAGGGTTCGCTTCCCGCTGGCTGCAGAAAGCCTCTTGTTTTTTTATTGTGTTTTAGTTTTTTTTTAATCTTTAGATGAGGTTACAAGTCCTATGAACGTGGTAGACAAACCTGCCTTGATAGCCAGGTGTACAGGAACACCGGCCCCCAGCTGGGAGACCCGGGTTCGATAACGGTCTTGGCTACCGAGGCTTTTGTTTTTGTTTTTTCGGGGGGGGGGGGGATTTAGCTCAAAATGTTGCCAATCACGTGGCTCCGATAGTTTAGGGGTTGATTTTGAGCTCCATTTCAATGATTGTGGTACAGCGAAGAGCGTAACTGCTCCTGTCCTCTTCTTTTTCCGTTCCTGACAGAAAGAGGCACCACGTGGTGCTGCTCAATGGCCGAAATAAGGCAGCACCACGTGGTGCTACTATGTGTCTAAATTACTTGCTACGACGTCATAAGCGCTATGAGCAAAAGGTCACCCGCATGGATCGAGGAGTCTTGTGGTTGAAGGTGCCACGCTTACAATGGATTGGGGCTGCGAAAGGGAGGGAGTATGTGAGAACGTCCGTCTCCGTAGCTCGCTCTGCTTCTCCTTCTCCCCCTCCCTTGTCTTGAGCCGCTAAAGTACAGGATCCACCGAGTCCACCCTTTTCCCGAACCGCTAAATTACAGGATGCAACGAGTGCCTGCGAGAAGCGAAGGGCGCCTTTGGCACCTCTTCCCTCCTGTTGGGGTCGAGAGAAAAATCATGCTCTGCTTCGGGTGATGCGACCGCAAGACTAACCGAGCCCAGAGCACCCGTGGAGGTTCGGGCGGGCGCCCGATAAACCCTAGCCCCGAAAAAGGGGCTCAGACATTCGGTGGAACCCCGGGACGTCTCCTCATGGATGGCTCGTGCCTCTGGTAAGGTAGCCATTTGGGATCATCACCCTATGATTCCGTATGTCCAGATCCGGTTCTACGGAACCGGGACCGCTCAAGGAGGTTCCGTACCCGGGGTTCCGTTACCGGGACCCCGCCTTACCCTGGCCAAAAAACCCCGTGGCTCTGGGACCTCCAGGGAGCTCAACCCTAACCCCACCCCTGATAACCCTAGGTCAAGTCCCCGTTCCACCAAACGGCTGGACCGTTCCAGCAAATGGCCGGAAGCCCTCCCCGGACCCCGGCAGGGGCTCAGACATTCGGTGGGAACCATGGGCGTCTCCTTATGGCCGGGCACTTTAAAATGGCACAAGTCCCGTTCCACCGAATGGCTGGACCCTTCCAGCAAATGGCTGGACCCTCCCCGGGATTCGGACACTCTCAGCCCCGCTACAAGTTGTCAAAAATACCCCTGCACGGTTCTCCGGAACCGGGGGCCGGTCCCAGGACCTCCGCCGGGCCGGCCCCTGTCCTGGAGGACCGGGGGGGGAATTATGGAGCTTCTTTACCCGGGATCGGGGCACCGGAACCCGGGCAGGGGCTCAGACATTCGGTGGAACCCCTGGACGTCTCCTTATGGCTGGGAGATTTAATATGGCACAAGACCCGTTCCACCAAATGGCTGAACCCTTCCAGCAAATGGCTGGACCCTCCCCGGGATTCGGACACTCTCAGCCCCGCTACAAGTTGTCAAAAATACCCCTGCACGGTTCTCCGGAACCGGGGGCCGGTCCCAGGACCTCCGCCGGGCCGTCCCCTGTCCTGGAGGACCGGGGGGGGGAGTTATGGAGCTTCTTTACCCGGGATCGGGGCACCGGAACCCGGGCAGGGGCTCAGACATTCGGTGGAACCCCTGGACGTCTCCTTATGGCTCGTGCCTCTGGTAAGGCAGCCATTTGGGATCATCACCCTATGATTCCGAATGTCAAAAGGCCCTCACACCCAAGACAGACCGCACCGCGGCTCGACAGGTCGAGGCCATTTGGCAGCATGACCTCGTGCTTCCGTATGACTCGCAGACATCCAGCAGCACCCCCTTCTGATCCCTCGTGGCGGGCCTATAGCTCCTCGACCGAAGGCTTCCGGATGGCAAAAGCGCTCCCCTTTTATTCCCGGGACCCTCCCCCACCGGCCCGAACGCCACCCGCCCCCGACCTGAGCTCCAAAACAGTTTTGAGGGGCCCGACACACTCCCAGACATAGGGCAGCACCAACCCATGTCGACTTATGGCAGGGCTCAGACATTCGGTGGGAACCCTGGGCATCTCCTTATGGCCAGGGACTTTAAAATGGCACAAGTCCCGTTCCACCGAATGGCTGAACCCTTCCAGCAAATGGCTGGACCCTCCCCGGGATTCGGACACTCTCAGCCCCGCTACAAGTTGTCAAAAATACCCCTGCACGGTTCTCCGGAACCGGGGGACGGTCCCAGGACCTCCGCCGGGCCGGCCCCCGTCCTGGAGGACCGGGGGGGGGAATTATGGAGCTTCTTTACCCGGGATCGGGGCACCGGAACCCGGGCAGGGGCTCAGACATTCGGTGGAACCCCTGGACGTCTCCTTATGGCTCGTGCCTCTGGTAAGGCAGCCATTTGGGATCATCACCCTATGATTCCGTAGGTCAAAAGGCCCTCACACCCAAGGCAGACCGCACCGCGGCTCGACAGGTCGAGGCCATTTGGCAGCATGACCTCGTGCTTCCGTATGACTCGCAGACATCCGGCAGCACCACCGTAGGGTCCCTCGTGGCAGGCCTACAGCTCCTCGACCGAAGGCTTCCGGATGGCAAAAGCGCTCCCCTTTTATTCCCGGGACCCTCCCCCACCGGCCCAAAGGCCACCCGCCCCCGACCTGAGCTCCAAAAGAGTTTGGAGGGGCCCAAAACACTCCCAGACATAGGGCAGCACCAACCCATGTCGACTTATGGCAGGGCTCAGACATTCGGTGGGAACAATGGGCATCTCCTTATGGCCAGGGACTTTAAAATGGCACAAGACCCGTTCCACCAAATGGCTGAACCCTTCCAGCAAATGGCTGGACCCTCCCCGGGATTCGGACACTCTCAGCCCCGCTACAAGTTGTCAAAAATACCCCTGCACGGTTCTCCGGAACCGGGGGACGGTCCCCGCACCTCCGCCGGGCCGGCCCCCGTCCTGGAACGCCGGGGGGGGGAGTTATGGAGCTTCTTTACCCGGGATCGGGGCACCGGAACCCGGGCAGGGGCTCAGACATTCGGTGGAACACCTGGACGTCTCCTTATGGCTGGGCACTTTGTAGAGAGGGCACAAGTCCCGTTCCACCGAATGGCTGAACCCTTCCAGCAAATGGCTGGAACCCGCCCCCAGCTCGGTGAACCCGGACCCGGGCAGAGGCTCAGACATTCGGTGGAACCCCTGGACGTCTCCTTATGGCTCGTGCCTCTGGTAAGGCAGCCATTTGGGATCATCACCCTATGATTCCGTAGGTCAAAAGGCCCTCACACCCAAGGCAGACCGCACCGCGGCTCGACAGGTCGAGGCCATTTGGCAGCATGACCTCGTGCTTCCGTATGACTCGCAGACATCCGGCAGCACCACCGTAGGGTCCCTCGTGGCAGGCCTACAGCTCCTCGACCGAAGGGTTCCTGATGGCAACAGCGATCCCCTTTTATTCCCGGGACCCTCCCCCACCGGCCCGAACGCAACCCGCCCCGGACCTGAGCTCCAAGAGATTTTTTCAGGGCCCGACACACTCCCAGACATAGGGCAGCACCGACCCATGTCGACTTATGGCGAACCGGTTCTACAGAACCGGGCCGCTCCAGGCGCCGACGGACCCCGGGCTTTCGTAACCGGGAACCCGCCCGACCTACGCTCCGAACCCCGCGTCTCTGGGACCTCCGGGGACCCCGAACCCGACCCTACCGTCCCTTGGGGTTCCCTGTAGTTCTCGCCGCGGTCTGTCTTCAGAGTAACGCCTCCCGCTGGGTCCCTACCTCGGGGGAACCGTCGCCCGACCGCCCGGAGGGCGGCCGGGCGGCGGGACGCCCGCCTGGGCCCCTCCTAGCCGCCCGTGACCTCTGGAGCTTGACCTTTCGGGCCTGCAGGCCCACGACATCCGGCAGCACCACCTTCGGCTCCCTTGTGGCGGCCCTATAGCTCCTCAACCAAAGGCTTCCGGATGGCAAAAGCGCTCCCCTTTTATTCCCGGGACACTCCCCCACCGGCCCATACGCCACCCGCCCCGGACCTGAGCTCCAAGAGATTTTTTCAGGGCCCAAAACACTTGCAGACATAGGGCAGCACCGACCCATGTCGACTTATGGCAAACCGGTTCTACAGAACCGGGCCGCTCCAGGCGCCGACGGACCCCGGGCTTTTGTAACCGGGAACCCGCCCGACCTACGCTCCGAACCCCGCGTCTCTGGGACCTCCGGGGACCCTGAACCCGACCCTACCATCCCTTGGGGTTCCCTGTAGTTCTCGCCGCGGTCTGTCTTCAGAGTAACGCCTCCCGCTGGGTCCCCACCAAAGGGGAACCGTCGCCCGACCGCCCGGAGGGCGGCCGGGCGGCGGGACGCCCGCCTGGGCCCCTCCTAGCCGCCCGTGACCTCTGGAGCTTGACCTTTCGGGCCTGCAGGCCCGCGACATCCGGCAGCACCACCTTCGGCTCCCTCGTGGCGGCCCTATAGCTCCTTAACCAAAGTCTTCCGGATGGCAAAAGCGCTCCCCTTTTATTCCCGGGACCCTCCCCCACCGGCCCAAAGGCCACCCGCCCCGGACCCGAGCTCCAAAAGATTTTTTCAGGGCCCGACACACTCCCAGACATAGGGCAGCACCGACCCATGTCGACTTATGGCTGCAACCGTCAACCCACGAGGTCACGGATCGACCCCCCAACCCGTGCTTCTTCAAATAACCAAATGTCACCCACACCTCCATCCCGTCGCCCGGTCAAAGGGCCGACGGAAACAAGTCAAGGCAGAGTTAAAAACAAAACTTCAGCTAGAGGAACTCGTACACAATTCCTGTGAAAATGAGAGCCGGACTGAAAGCGCTGTTGTACCCTGCCCCCGTCCCTCGCAGACATAGGGCAGCACCACACCATGTCGACTTATGGCTGAAACCACACACCCACGGGGTCACGGATCGACCCCAAACACGTATTTCTTCAAATAACCAAATGTCCCCATGTGGCTAAAGTGCTTCCTCAGGGCAAAGGTGACCCCCCCGCATCGCTTCCGACCCCCCCAGACCTCCATCCCGCATTTGGAAACGCTTTCCCCATTCGCCTGACTCCACGTGTCAGGAATGAGCCCAAACGGCATCACCCCCGAACTCAGAGAAACCCTCTCCACAGTGGAACACAAGGACCCTTCCAAAACCAATACAAGAGCTCCCCCGAGTGTGTCTGCGAGGACACTGCGGGTCCGCCCGAATGGCTAAAACTGATCCCCAAATCCCCATTCATGTGCTGCACCGTGGCCAGGGGGATCGTCATAGACTCTAGGCAGCAGAAACCGCCATGGCGCAGCATATTCAATGACAGGTTAGGCCATCGGGGATCCATTCCTCTAACCCTAACCCTAACCCTAACCCTAACCCTACCCTAACCCTAACCCTAACCCTAAACCCCTAACGTTAAACCCCTAACGTTAAACCCCTAACGTTAAACCCCTAACGTTAAACCCCTAACGTTAAACCCCTAACGTTAAACCCCTAACGTTAAACCCCTAACGTTAAACCCCTAACGTTAAACCCCTAACGTTAGGTTTTCCCCAGTTGGACTATTCCTTAAAAATATTTAAATGCATTTATATCACTATTTTTGCACTTGACATGTTGAAATGTGTGAACTGATAATGTGAAAATTCAGTCTTATACCATGTGAAGATTTACAACACTAAAAAAGTTGAATGAACTGCCATTTTATTAATTTAGATTAAAGGGACCAAGTGCAAATTTATGTGGAACTTGTCCTATGACTTCACATCCACATTTTTTGGAAATCAGCACATGAGGTAATTTTACTGTCACATGTTAGTGGCAAACAAAATACAGGTTACAGAAAAATATCTTATCTAAATTATACTCCAGTAAAAATACATTTGCTATTTTTTTAAGATGTAAAAAAGTGTTTAATGTGATAACATCTTACAAAATGTAACTATTTTAATCATTTACTATGCTTCTTCAAATTATTTACCAATGTGGATATAAGTACATAGTTAAATTTTGTTGAACATGTTAAGAAATTACACATTTTACTACCTGTTGCTTGTTATCTCATCTACCCAGGTCTGATAATGTCGTGTGTGTGAAAGTGAAACAGAAAAAAGTAACCAATTTCAAAATAAGAATTTTATTAAGAATAAAGTGCATGAAATTACAACAGCTCAACATAAGAAACCAAAGCCACAAAATAAATTCTTTGCAAAATACAAAAATCTGAAGATGCACCTATAGAAACCACTGCGTGATATTTAAGAAAGTTCCACCCCAGTGATCTGACTAGCTGTTTAAGCTTAACTTTTTATAAAGGCGTTTCTACTTTTTGGTGCCTTCTAACGCACAGTTTAGAGGTGGTCTGAAATGGCCCGTAATGACATGTTGCTGTTTGCACAACAGAGAACATGCAGGTGTTACCAAGGCTAACGATAAATTCATTGCTGTCTAATCCTTCCTGCATTTTCCCAAGGCAGGAACAATAGATGTGTTCATTTTCATACAGAAACATTTTAAGAAAATGGGACCAGTTTATCAACTATCCATGTTTTTATTTAAAATTGCCTCAAAACTGGTTCCCAAATCACACAGAGCTCTCCTGAACGCTGAAATGACCCAGTGCATCTATAAGCAGATTTTGATTATAAAAATAGCACGTTTCATACAATATTTTCTAAATCTTATATGAGCAGTTTCAATACCAAAACAGCTGTTACACAATATTTTCTGATTAGTTTTATACTTTGGTTTTAATGAAGTAAAACATGTTCAGATGAATATTTTAAGTACACTCAAGAATGAGATCTACTAAAAGCTTAATGATCAAACTAATTTTAATGAAATTGGGATTATAAGAAAAGTGTTCTGCTGATTAAGTTATACATTGATTAAACTGAGTAAATCTAACCTAAATTGAGGTCTATTTTTTAGAATCAGGATCAGTGTAATATTTTAAAATGTACTAAAGTTAAAGCTAGACTTAAAACTAGCATAATTAAACTATTTCCAATAATGTCCAGTTATGATAACTGAGAATTAGTTTAGTAGAAAATGTTAGGGTATTATTAATGTCAAAAAATGAGAATGAAATTAGATTGTGTGATGGTTTTAGTAGTTTACTCTTGTACAACTATAGCATGTTTCATAGATAAATCTACAAAGATTTTTACAGGGAATTTTTTCAGAGCACTACTCTGAAAAGAGATGGGGTTACTGGGATTAAATAAGGGTGATTCTCAAAGGTTGAAGATCTAGAATCTGGGTTTGGAAGGTTTGGTGATGAGTCATCTGTCTCAGACTCTGCAGCCAAGGTTTATTTACATCTACCAAACGTGGGGAATGCATTAACATAAAATTGATGTAGGTTACTACTGTAAGAATCAGTTTGATGAAGATACCAACTAAAGGGTTGGGGGAGCTTCCACAGCCCAAGTTACAGCAAGTATTGATATATATACTTGATGAAATGGTATTGTAATGTGCCACTACCAATGATGTCTACTGTTCATGCAAGAGAGCCAGAAGACGCCTAACAAAGATGTCAAACTGAAATAAGTCCCCATCTCACAACCAATTATTGTCCATATATAAAACTCCAAGATGGATGTAACTGATCTTATGAGTTGCGACCACACAAGTGGCAAGAAATGGACTTTGAGGGTACCAATTACAGATTTGGCTTTGGCAAATAGCTGGCTATTGTACTGCAAACACCTCTGTGTGGCACACCAAGAAGCATGTCTTGCAGTTTTGCAGGGAAGTAGGCAAAATTGTCTCAACTTAGCTTGATGATAACTGACTTAAGAGTGGGAATTGGACCCAGACATTTTACTCCAATGGATAAAGCACCCAGTGAAGCATTGCTCCATGCCTCAGTCCATGGAACGGCTAATGCCCATATGCCAAAGGGAGCAAACTTGGAAAAATGCAATGCAGAGTACAAGTGTCATGAATTGGATTGAGGTGTGGTGAGGAAGATGTCATGGAACCAGGTTGAGAGATGAAAAAAATTGATTTTAATGAAAAAGCTATCCACAATGGTTCCAAAGCACAGGCAGCACAGTTGAGCGGATAAAGCTCTCACACTGGTAGCACTGGCTAACGAACATATGATACATGGACTGACTGGAACTACAACTTAGACAAGGACACAAGAACAAAGAACAAAGGTGGGTTTAAATAAAGAGAGAGGATAATCAGGGAATGAGACACACCTGGGAACAATGAAGGGGAGGACAGGACAACATGGAGACTCACTAGAGAAATAAACCCAATATAAACAAAATAATCCCAACAAAATGCACATCAGAACAAATTGAGTGCAGTTTTATTTGCAAGGTGTTCTGCTTACAGGCAGATTGCAATTGTTACAAAGCTGTTTACAGATTACTGTAACCATGATCCCATAAGGGGAAGAATAGTTTGAAGTACATTAAGACTGAATTAAATGTTTCAAGTGTCATAACATTCAAAAATTGAAATCAACTGTTTATAAGAGCTGCAATGCAATTTACTTTGAGGAATTTCACTTTTTAGGGACCCATGTCTTCCCATACCTGTTAGTAGTACTTTGAATGGGCTACATTGCTGAAACACTGAAAACTACTGTGTATCATTTTGTTTCTGAACTCAGAAATAATGCTAATCTGAACAGAAACTAAAGAAAGGTTTTGGATTTCATTAATTAATTGTGAGAATGTTGTCTGCAATTTAAATTGAGTGTCCTCATATGTGGAAATAATTTTTCTCATATACATCATGTAAAACATATTTTATATTTGGGCTGATTGGGACCTAATGATTGCAAACATCATAGGATTTAATAATACAAGAGCTCAGGTCTTAAGAGGTTGAGGCTGTTTAGCAGACCTTTAAGCTGAAGATTTCCTGAAATTAACATTCATTCTGTTTGCAGTTAGGAGTGGAGCTGTAAGATTGAAGACAGAATACCAGTTGGTGTGCATGTTGTGTGTGAGGTTATTCCTCATAGAAGACTGGACTGCATTTAAGACTCCTGAGTCCTAGAGTCACCTTTCCCACGTGCTGTTCCTATAGACGGAACCTGGGAAGGCTGATACGTACCGCGCCCCTGGTTTCAAAAACACGCTATCCGTTAACACCGCAAGGTGGAACTAGCATGCCCAGGAAGCAGAAGCATTCTCTGTTGATTCTCTTTTGGTCTGGTCTGTGTTGAGTGCCGACGGTCTGCTTGGTGGGGAACCGACTCACCTTTGTCAAGCTAGCCAACATGAACTGTGCACCAGCAGATTTCCACCATGTTGTTACTGCTCCCCATGAAACAGTGCCACCTAGAGGAATAAAAAAAGCAGCCATAGCAAAGTGTCACCACCCACCCAACCTCCCAAGGAAGGAGAACCTGGACCAACTACTCCAAGCTGCTGGCTATCAAGTACCTGCTGGGAGTCATCAACCCAGTATGAGTAAAGAGTCATTCTAGTGCCATCATACACCGCAAGACCTCTAGAATGATCAGTATTATGTGATCCAAAAAAAGGGTGCATGACCACATTAACTTACCCAAAGCTGCCACCATGGGATGTGTCCTCTATGATCAGCAGGCAGTAGTTCAACAAAATGCACCCCGTTCTGAGTCATGGTGCCGATTTTCTACATGTTTCCAAGTTCATTCTAAGTCATCCAGCTCAATAGCTGAGCTCATTCTGATCACAACAGTATATGGTTTATTAAGGTTTGCAGCAAAAACAGTTGAACTACAAGCTAGAATTTGAAGCCCCACTATGCAATGCATTCTGGGAAATGCTGAAATGCTGACAGACATTTTAAAGGCCATTTCTGATGTTCAGAATGGCTTTTACACAAATTTTTGTCACAAAGCAGAAGCTCAGAGATGAGATTTGAATCTGAGCTGTGATTTCTGTCTTAAAAACTGAGTTTGAAGATAAATCAAATCAGAAAACATGGTTAAAAGAGTAGATGCTTAAAACCAAAGTCCAGTCTTCAGAGCAGCAAATCCTTCATCCAACAGAGGCTCAGAGATGGCATTTTAAAAGTGAAGTGTGATTTATTTTGAAAAGAGAGTTAAAAAATAAATTAAAATGGCATAAAATCTGGCTAAGTTGAAGTAAGAGGCCAATGAGGTTAGGATTAAAAACCAGCTCTATAGGACATTCCTAGCCAGACTGACTTGGCAGAAAAATGAATGGGAGTCTTCAGGAGCTATATGAAGGGAGTAGGCTTGGACCACCAAACGTGGTGGGCACATGTTGAGGGTTGGAGGGAGCAAACACACAAAGTTTGGTTAAATGACCACTTATAATTTTGGAGTTCTTTTAAGTGAACAATTCTCTAAACGAATGGAGGTCAATGGGAGTTATGTCAAGGGAAGGACCACACCCACCAAACTTGGAGGGTATGTGAGGCCCCTTCCACATATTCTCTGTGCCAAGATTGTCCAACCTACCAGTTTTAGCTTATTTTGTTTGCTCTAATGTGCAAGTGGGTTTCAGCCTATATTCCTAACCCTCCACTAGATGGCAGCATAGGACTGTCATTGAAAATAGAGCTATCCAAAGAAGCACAACCCAGATCAAAACCTAATCAAATGAAACAGACTGAAAAATATTCATAATAAAAAACATGTATTTTATAAAAACTGACAAATTTTATTATATTACAGCACTGCATGATATTAAGTAAACAAGATATCAATGTATATATATATTCAACCATGTTATTGTAATACACTCTAAGACCAATCCAGTGGTGGGAAGTAACGAAGTACAAGTACAAGTAGTACTTCACTACATTTCTACAAAACTGTCACATTACTCATTACGTCCAAGTCGCATTGCACTTGTTTTTCCATTAAAATGTGAAGTTCAGGGACTGAAGGTGGCACCATAAAATCCAAGCAATAACGTGACTTACATGTCTGTTGTCACCCATCACCTCTCTCTTTACTTGCACGCGGAGCTCAAAGAACAATAGAGTGATTTTCTCTGCGCGGAAGAAGAGAAAATATACACATTTCTTGACTGAAACTCATGTGTAAGGACAAGGAAAAACTTTTAAAAAAAAATAAATAAATATATATATATATATATATATATATATATATATATATTTATTTATTTATTTATTTATGCTTTTATTTCTTGTCAGTTTTGGTCCTCCATACCCTCCAGGCTCCACTCCACCACCAGTGTCCGGGCCCAGGGGAAGACTATCCTGAGCTTTGCCCCAAGCAAATCGTCCAAGCTCACGGCGATTCTCAGCATGAACATCTTCTGCCGGTGTCCAAGCACCAAAGAACTTTGGGTCAATAAAACTTTCTAACTTCTGATTTTTCTCTGTGTGAGTCTCTACAGATTGAAATTAAATGCCACATAGCAGAGGCGCAACTACATACTTTCTGAGGTGTATGCGAACATGTCATCAGTGCCCCCCCCCCGCACCAAAAACATAAACTTGTACAACTCATCTCTAATTCAAATATCAAAAATAATAAATGTACATATATGTGAATAAATTGCTGCCTACAGGGTAATTAAAAAAGAATGAAACAAAAAAACAGGGCAAAATTTCATCATTTAATATGTAAGTGGGCCCAAGAGCAACTTCTGTTAGCCTGTGTCTAGAACTGCCCATGGGCTGCAGGTCTGAGGCATTTTGTTAGCATGTTTTCTATCATTCTTATACTTTGATAGGAAGCCGTATCCAATCTGGCAACCCACATTAATAAAATTATTAAATAATATTGACCACAAAACTGTGAATTTATAAAAGATAAACATTTTTCCTACACAATCCTAACAAACGTTTTGAATGTTGAAAAAAATAAGCGGTTTCTCTTCCAATATTTAAAAATCAAATCAAATTTTATTTGTATAGCACATTTCAGCAGCAAGGGATTTCAAAGTCCTTTACATAATTAAAAACAGAAACACAGTCATGTAACATTGAAAAAACAGTAAAAACGAGAGATTAAAAAAGAGATATTTTTTAAAGAGATTAAAACATTTATGAATTTACTATTAATCTTTTTTTATTTAAGTTGCCATTTATATTATTTTTCAGTCGTAGGAAATGATTGAGGGATGAAGAAACTGATGTCTGATTCTTTAGTTTTCTGCGCTGTTCTCCAGTTCGTGCGGGTTGTGGAGTGGGGGGGGGGGTCCTATTTAGGTCCCGCAACGACAGTTTAGCTGACCTTAATATTTCCTGCGTTTTGTTTCGGTGATTATCAGGGGTGAAAGTAGGGGGGTACAGTCGGGTACTGCGTACCCCTAAAAGATTTAGTACCTGCAAGAGAGGGGAGCGGCTGTCTGCTGTAAAGAATCATTGGGTTCACTGTGCAGCCGTGACTGATTAGTTTTTCAAGAACAATTTAAAACATGACTTAATCAGTTCATAAATAACTTTTTTCCCATTTGTTAATTCTCAATAATCAGCCACGCCCTTAACTCCTCCCCACTCCAGCAGACTGACTACTGACCAGCTCTCCGTCTCACGGGTCCGAAAAGACTCCAATTCTCGGGTATTACCGCAGATAAGAATTTAGAGAACTTTTATTTAAGCTGGGAGCGGAGATGATTCGTCCAAGTTCTAACTACCTTCATCCAGACGTTATGCCCCGCTTCAGTTCATAGCCCAGACATCGGAGTAGCCCCGCCGATGTCCGAACTCATAAACCACACCTGTTCACGGTAGCTCATCTCCTAATAATTAACGTGCACTTGGTAACCGACTTGGATAATTTTAGTGACTAGGAATAAGTCCCAGGGACATTATTTATCTGAACTAAAGAACGTAAGAAGCCACCATAAGTTACTAGGACCATAAACATTAATTTTACATTGACCAGAGAAATTAAATCTAGATGACTCAATTAATTTAACTGTCCACAACTTCAAATTAGACTTTAGTATTTTATTAGCAAGCTTTAGCAGGGGAAAAAGACATACAGCATTTTAATAAAGAATATAAGAAATTAAAACTTTTAAGAATCATCTGAAATTACTCCTACTTCTATCCCTACGCTGTGTCCTAATCTAAATAGAGGCTTTGGGGGGAGGCAGTAATACTCGAACCCAGATGCAGAGACGATCTTGGCAGAAGAAACTTTAACGTCCATGGATGGAGTCCTGTCTTTGTCTTGGCAGAATCCTTTCAGAATAAATCCAAAGTTGAACTGGTGAGAATCCTCTCTGAACTCAGTTCGTTATCCAAAAAGGATCTTGGTATATTCCCCATGTCCACTGCAGCATCGATGTAATCCTTTGGGTTGAGCGTGAGGCCACAGTTGAATCAGAGTCCCGGGTTGTGGGTAAACGGATCTTGTCCCTTTCACTGGCAGCGAGCAGTCATCCCGGGGTGTCTTTACTCAGGCCTCATCTGACTCTGCTTCTCCATCTGCTCGACTCGAACGCTGCGGAACAAAGAACCCCGATCTTTCTGCGTTGTTACTTTTTATTCCTTCTGCATCCGTTCATTTCCCTTATCTTTGCTTTTTCCATCTCCTACGTGTCACTGACCCACGGCCCACACAACTTTCCTCACGTCAACATTTTCCTTGGTTAACAAAAACCTTTAGTTAACCCTCTTTCTTTCCGAGTTGCACTCTCAGTTCTTCTTCTTCCATCTGCACCTGTTTCCTATGTGCATCTTACACAGTTTCACTTCCTGTTACTTCCCATACTGACTGCTTGGACAGATGATCTCATATCCATCACCATCTTGGAGACATGATGTCTGTTCTAATGACCTTATGTCTTGGCTACCTCTGCTCTCCTTGACCCTTCACCTACCATCTACCTCCAACACAACATCAGTGACCTTTAGTTACAGTTACACATCTTACACATTTCAAGTTCAATGTCAAAATCACATGTATAACCTTTTAGTTTCTCTGATTTAGCATTCATTTATCATTTTATAATAACCATTACTTATTAGTTACCCTTATTATAATCATGATGTGAGTTATTACAGACATTTCTGAAAATAAACCAAGAATAATCCATTATTCTAATTATTTGACACCATGTTACAGTCACTTCTTTCACCTGTAAGTACTTCCATAAGTATAAGACTAAGTGTAACTATTCTTATAATCAAACCAACATCAACCACTGGTTAAACCAATATTAACTATTGGTTAAATCATAAGTTATCATTATTAATTTAAGTATTTTACTCTGGGTTTTATCCAATTACTCAAATTGTTTAGATTTTATTCTTTAAACCTTTAATGCTCAAAATGAGCAGTCTGAACTATTTTAATCCCTGCAGGCTGGAAACTTCCTCTTTTTCCAGGAAACCTGCTTTTCCTGTTCCATGACTCTCTTTCTGCCTGATTATGATTTTTTATGATTAAATAGAAAAAAGTAGAATTAAAGCAAAGTTTGCAGGACACAATAACAACACACACAACCAGATTAATTTTATTACCGTCTGACTATACTGTTGGGTCTTGATGTCACCTGTGTAATCAGTTTTAAAGATAACTTTATTCATTCTTATTATTAAACTAAATCTCCAGCATGGGGACGTGGGATGATCTCGACTTTTCTCGACACCCCCTCCTCGAGGTCAGACCTTTCACATGCTGGGAAGCCAACACCCTCCTACAGGTCTGCGTCCTCATTCTCTGGAAAGAGAAGATGGTCCTCTGGGATGTGAAGATGCAGATCCTCAGTCCTCACCAAGGCCACAGCAGCTTGTGATGTGAAGATGCAGATCCTCAGTCGTCACAAAGGCCACAGCAGCTTGGGATGTGAAGATGCAGATCCTCAGTCGCCACAAAGGACTCAGCAGCTTGTGATGTGAAGATTCTCAAAACTCCACTGCTCTTTGACACCCCCTCCTTGGAGGTTTGATGTCTTCCAGGAAGTGACGAATGTCGAAGAGAACCCAGGTCACTCTGATCCTCAGCTGGATGAACTGTCGATTCTTCAGGATGTGGAAATTCCTTAGGAACAGGTTGATGAGGTGACGGGCCGAGGCAGAAACCTCACAAAAAAAAAAAAAAATCTGGAAGTTCAGCAGAACAAAGCAAAAAGCATAAGCAGCATGACGCTTTATCCACAATCGTAATCCTTTTCCGTCGCTGGAGGTCATTAAGGGGTACTGGAGTTGTCGGAGGCACCAGAAGTTGTTCAGGTCCTGGGAGGAAACTGTTGATCCTTCCCCTTCCAGGTGTTCAATGCTGTGTTGCAGGATGATCTTGGTGGTTGTCTACGATGCCACTCCTTCCTCACGGCTTCAGTCCCTTTTCCAGTTTAATCCATCCGTTTGTGACAGGAGTTCTTCTTTAGCGCTGTTCAATTTCCTCAGGGCTCTTCCTGTCCACAACCCCGAGGGTGTTCTTCTGATCATAACCACCCCTTTTATCGTGGCCAGTTCGACGTAGGGTGGAATGTTACATGGTCCGCTGGCCATCACCGGCTTCTGGTTACTTTAGTTAGGAACTGGCTTCAATTGCTCAACTCCTTGGATCCCCAGAGCGCTGCACACTTGCTCCAGCATGCCGACAACACTGCTGCCGTTCGCTCTCCTGGCCGCTTTCACGATGACGAATCCCGACATAGAATCCACAATCACTAGGAGGTATCTCTCACCTTTCCTCCCCTTCACCCCCATGGGGCCAGCCACATCCATGCAGATTGAGCCCCAGGGGACGGTGCTCTTGATGGTCAACCCCTCCATACGCTGCCCTCGGCGGCCTGCGTTGTATTGACCACACACCTCGCAGCCCCTCAGCACGCGTTGGACCTCTCTCACCGGGATCCACAAGTTTTGTTCCACCAGTTCCTCACGTGTAGGTCGCACGCCTGCATGTCCTAAGGCCTCATGCACGCTTCGCACGACCTCCTCCACGTGTTCTTCTGGGACCTCCCGTCCTCTGGGAGTTCTGTCCCACTTCTCGATTCCGACAAACACAACCTTTCTTGATCTTCTTTTCTTGCTTACTTCCACTGGATGCCGAACCACCACAAGACAGGTCCCATAGTTGTAGCGGGTGCAGTTGTAGTGGTCTTTCATCTGCAGCATTGTCTTCAGGTGTTCTTTCAGTTGTTCTTGATTGGTGCCATAATAGTACTGATGAAACATCCTTTGGTTCACTTGAGTCCATGTCTCGAATCCCTCTCTACACAGCATCACTCTCACTGGGGCTGACTGGAGCAGGGATTTAGACAGGGATTGTTCTCCTTCTTTTCTCTGGCTTTGCCCTCCTGGGCCTTGATCATCACTTCCTCGTGGGATGGCTTCCATCTGCTGGACGTACGAATGTGCGTCGTCCTCCTCATTCTCCATGTTGTCTTTGTCCTCGAGTTGCCCGACCCCAAAGCCTCTCTAGGATCCTTAGAGCAGGGATGGGTTCAAGCTATTTTGGCTACTAGCTGCACTGTTTGGACGTGGTCACTGTCCACAGTGAGCTCTCCTCACCCACACGCCGTGCAGTTACTGTGAGGGTGGTGACTGAGGCCTTTCAGTCACCCACAACTCCACTCCTGTAGAGCTGCTACTCTAAATAGGTTGCCTCGGATCACTTCTCCTACAGCCCACCTACTTCCTTAGGACTACGCCTCTTCTAAAGGTCGCCGCCCCACGTTGCTTGTTTCTTATCATAGGCTTCCCTAGTCCTTTTGTACGCTCTCAGTCTCTCTATCACATCTGCAAACTCCTGGTATCTGGACGAGCTTCTGACGTTCGGGTCTACCAGGATCCCGTCCAACCCCGCTTCTCGCGAGGCAAGTTTCAGCACGCTGTCGTATTTTTCGGACGGGCTGTAGATTGCAGTAATCCGACCCAGCGTCCAGTTCTCTAGCAGGTTGGCCAGCCACTCTAGCCATTTCCTGGTGTCGCTTTTCTTTGTTACCTCCACTGGGTGTCTGTACACCACAAGGCGGGAGCCATACAAGTAACGTGTGCAGATGTAATGGTCTTGTAACAGCATCGTTACTTCCAGATGTCTCTTATGGTTGGCTTCATTGGTCCCAAAGTGGTAACTGTAAAACATTTTTTGGTTCGGCCGAGTCCACGTGTCGAACCCTTCTCCATACAGAACTATTCTCACCATAGCTGCCTGGATCAGGGATGTGGACAGGGATGATTCTACACTTGTCTGTCTGTTCGGCCCTCCTGGCCCGTGCCAGGAGGGCCGGGCCAGGAGGCTTTCTGCCTGATTATGACTTTCTGCCTGATTATGATTTTTTATGATTAAATAGAAAAAAGTAGAATTAAAGCAAAGTTTGCAGGACACAATAACAACACACACAACCAGATTAATTTTATTACCGTCTGACTATACTGTTGGGTCTTGATGTCACCTGTGTAATCAGTTTTAAAGATAACTTTATTCATTCTTATTATTAAACTAAATCTCCAGCATGGGGACATGGGATGATCTCGACTTTTCTCGACACATTTCATATTGTTTCTGAACTCTTCCTGCTTTGCTAGAGCAGGGGGGCAATATGTCGATAGAGGAAGGTTTTGAGTCGATCTCGGCATTAGGAGACAAACTGAACGCCGCCAGGACGCTGAGACCAGCAGGTCCTCCTCTGACTGGCTTATCAAAACGTTCATAACTTTATTAAAGAACAACAACATTTATAAAATGTGTTCAAATTAATGGCCCAACAACAATAATAATCTCAGTAATTATTGTTTCAACAAGGTGTTGCGCAATTCTGTGCGTTTCGGTTCCATTACCAAAATAACTAGCAGAACATGAGTTTAAAATGAACTAATCAACCACCGCTGTGTTCATGAGAGGCTTTTTAATGATCACAAAAATAAATCAAACCTGCAAACATAATATCGTAACGGACTAAATGTTATGTTTTTAACCTAATCTCTGACCGGCTTCTGGAGTGCAGGAGGTTGCCATGGCAACGGGTGTGCTTAAATCAGAGAGAGACGAGAGTAAAAATGTGCGAATGGTTTAGAGTTGATCACCTGTTCAGGTTGTTTTACCTTTGCTGTGGCTCATCACAGCCGCTGTAGTTTCTGAACGTTCAATAAATGACAAACTTGGACTAATTATCTCGTTCGTCTGCGAGTATACGTCATTTACAACAAACATCAAACACGGTAAATATGTTTCATTAAGTATTTAACAAACAAATGGCTTCTACCGTGATATTTATGTGAAATTAAATTAATTATCTAATATAAAAAAATAGGTTGATGCTGTCGGGCTCAGAGTCTGAGAGGCTTTTCCTTTATCAAACACATTTTTTTGCCTCTTAGTGGAAGGGTTAGGGTTCCTCCTATCAGTGTGAGAGTCAGGGTGAGGAGGCGCCATGTTAGGAAGAGAAGTGGAAGCTGCAGGATCTTCAGAACAAACAGGTCATGATGCTGGGCTACTGATTATCCCTCTGTCTGGACACAGGATCAATAGAACCAATGGTTCTATTGGTTATGAATGGTTAGATGGAGAGTCTTTCTAGACATCTGCCACAGTGATGGTTACCGGGGCTTGTTCAGGGAGGTTGCTGTGGTCCTCTCGTAGAGAGGTTAGCCACTGTGCCTTGCTGTTGTGGGACGCCACAACAGCGTCCCACAACAGTTCAGTCTCCAGCCTTGGTGGGTCTGCTCCTTGGTGGGTCTGCTCTGTTGTTAGTACCCTGCCATTGAGAGTACACTTTAGCTGGTTGGGTGGAGAAGAGCCGGTTGATCCTCCTGGCTTCATTCTCTCTTGTGTATCTCTTTAGGCGGCTTTGTTTGGCAGTTTCGAGTGCTTCAGGTATGGGCATCTGGCTGTACCCCTTAGGAGCTCTGACAGCTGGCTCACTTCCCTCCTTGTTATCTTGATCTTAGCCTCTAACCGTCTTTTCCATGATGGATATTGGGTCTCATGGTTGCTCATAGCCGAGCATTTCAAGGATCACTGATGCTGAGTTGTATATCAGCTCATTGGTTTCTGTTATGGTGTTGGTAGGGATTGTTCTCAATGCTGCATTCACATCTTCAATGAGACTATCTGATGGTACTTCACTCAGCCGTTGTAATTGGCGTCGGGGTTGCCTGGTGTTCATTCGGGCCACGATTCTCTCTCTCAGGTCAGTTGCTGTCTCGTTCAGCTTTGATAGTTCGTTCATTACTGGGGCTGCATACCCAGTCTCGGGGTGGGGAGTAGTTAACTCCCCCCTGACCTTACCTTTGGGCTCCTCCCTTTTGCCGTAGCATTTGTGTTGTACCTCGTCAATCTCAAGTTGTGATAGCAGTTGCCGTTTGCGGATGTTGGAGCACTGAGCTACTAGTTGTTTGGCAGTCATTGTAGACTGTGGGTGTCGAAGTAACCATTCCACCCTCAGTCTTTGCATGTAACCCCTCTGACTAGGGTTACTTGAGTAGTAGCATTCCAACAGATCCATGTTTTCGTCTCTCGCCCATTTCCGTCTTGTTCCAGTAGCCCATTTTTCATCAAGGTGCTCTGGTTCCCCAGCACCTGACGCAGACCTTGTTTGGCCGGGCGACGTCTGAGCTGGCATGTTATGCATATCAATGTCTCTCATGGTATGAGGTAGGCTATATAGCTCCAAGGGTCTTGCCTAAGGACCCACACTGCATAGCTCAATTGCACTGTTGTAACTTGCACCAGCCTGGATTCGAACCCCGGTCTCCCGGGTGGTAGACTGGTGTCTTACCCACTGACCTATACAGTCAGCTGAAGAAAAAAAAAAAAAAAAAAAAAAAAAAAAAAAAATATATATATATATATATATATATATATATATATATATATATATTGTTAATTTTCAGTATTCAGCCACGCCCTTAACTCCTCCCAACTCTAGCAGACTGACTACTGACCAGCTCTCCGTCTCACGGGTCCGAAAAGACTCTAATTCCCGGGTATTACCGCAGATAAGAATTTAGAGAACTTTTATTTAAGCTGGCAGCGGAGATGATTCGTCCAAGTTCTAACTACCTTCATCCAGACGTTATGCCCCGCTTCAGTTCATAACCCAGACATTGGAGTAGCCCCGCCGATGTCCGAACTCATGAACCACACCTGTTCACGGTAGCTCATCTCCTAATTATTAACGTGCACTTGGTAACCGACTTGGATAATTTTAGCGACTAGGAATAAGTCCCAGGGACATTATTTATCTGAACTAAAGAACGTACAAAGCCACCCTAAGTTACTAGGACCATAAGCATTGATTTTACAATGATCAGAGAAGTTAAATCTAGATGACTCAATTAATTTAATTGTCCACAACTTCAAATTAGACTTTAGTAATTTTATTAGCAAGCTTTAGCAAGGGAAAAGACATACAGCATTTCAATAAAAATTAAGAAAATTAAAAACTTTAAAGAATCAACAGAAACTACTCCTACTACTACCCTACACTGTGTCTTAATCTAAATAGAGGCTTTGGGGGGGAGGCAGTAATACTCAAACCCAGATGCAGAGACGTTCTTGGCAGCAGAAACTTTAACGTCCATGGATGGAGTCCTGTCTTTGTCTTGGCAGGATCCTTTCAGAATAAATCCAAAGTTGAACTGGTGAGAATCCTCAATGAACTCAGTTCTTTATCCAAACGATCTTGGTATATTCCCCATGTCCACTGTAGCATTGTTGGAATCTTTTGGGTTGAGTGCAGGGCCGCAGTCAAATCAGAGTCCCGGGTTGTGGGTAAACGGATCTTGTCCCTTTCTGGTGCAGCGAGCAGTCGTCCCGGGGTGTCATCACGCAGCCCTCCGTTAGTTCTGCTTCTCCATGTGTGCTCGACTCGAACGCTGCGGAACAAAGAACCCCGATCTTTCTGCGTTGTTACTTTTTATTCCTTCTGCATCCGTTCATTTCCCTTATCTTTACTTTTTCCATCTCCTACGTGTCACTGACCCCAGGCCCACACAACTTTCCTCACGTCAACTTTTTCCTTGGTTAACAAAAACCTTTAGTTAACCCTCTTTCTTTCCGAGTTGCACTCTCAGTTCTTCTTCTTCCATCTGCACCTGTTTCCTATGTGCATCTTACACAGTTTCACTTCCTGTTACTTCCCATACTGACTGCTTGGACAGATGATCCCATATCCCTCACCATCTTGGAGACATGATGTCTGTTCTAACGACCTAATGCCTTGGTTACCTCTGCTCTCCCTGACCCTTCACCTACCATCTACCTCCAACACAACATCAGTGACCTTTAGTTACAGTTACACACTTTACACCATTTCAAGTTCAATGTCAAAATCACATGTATAACCTTTTAGTTTCTCTGATTTAGTATTCATTTGTAATTTTATAATAACCATTACTTATTAGTTACCCTTATTATAATCATGATGTGTTATTACAGACATTTCTGAAAATAAACCAAGAATAATTCATTATTCTAATTATTTGACACCATGTTACAGTTACTTCTTTCACCTGTAAGTACTTCCATAAGTTTAAGAGTAAGTGCAAATATTCTTATAATCAAACCAACATCAACCACTGCTTAAACCAATATTAATTATTGGCTTAATAATAAGTTATCATTATTAATTCAAGTATTTTACTCTGGGTTTTATCCAATTACTCAAAATGTTTAGATTTTATTCTTTAATCCTTTAATGCTCAGAATGAGCAGTCTGAACTATTTTTATTCACTGCAGGCTGGAAACTTCCTCCTTTTTCAGGAAACCTGCTTTTCCTGTTCCATGACTCTCTTTCTGTCCGACTATGATTTTTTATGATTAAATAGAAACAAGTAGAATTAAAGCAAAGTTTGCAGGACACAATAACAACACACACAACCAGATTAATTTTATTACCGTCTGACTCTACTGTTGGGTCTTGATGTCACCTGTGTAATCAGTTTTAAAGATAACTTTATTCATTGTTATTATTAAACTAAAATCTCCAGCATGGGGAAGTGGGATGAGCTCGACTTTTCTCGACAATATATATATATATATATATATATATATATATATATTATGTGTGTGTGTGTGTGTGTGTGTGTGTGTGTGTGTGTGTGTGTGTGTGTGCGCGCTTTAGAGTTTCTGTGCTGATGATTTTTTTTTTTTTTTTGCCATAGTACCCCCAAGAATTTAAAACTACTTTCACCCCTGGTCTTTATTATTAGACTTTTGTTGAGATGAGTGTGATAGGTGTGTCAGACATTTATAGCAATACAAAATAAATAGCGTCCCGTATTGGTTCAATACGGGCGGAGACAACAACAACAACCTGTCATTTTAGGGTCGCTTAAACTAACCTGAATATTCCAACCCTCCTGTTGATACACTGACATTACTTATCTACTGTCTTTCAACCAATTTGAAAAGCTTTTCTTGGTCTCTCCAACATCTTTATCCTTCCCCCTCTTCCGTTTTCTGTTTTGTGGCCCTGAGTTTTTTCTGCCGCCCCATGTTTAGGTCCCTGTTGTCGAGTGCACTACTACAATTCAAATTTAACCCTTGTGTTTACAAATGGGGTCCAACCAACCCCACACACGTAAAACTTGTATCATTTGCCATAGTCCTCCACGTTTGCCTCTGACCTCGCATGCACAAAGGTTAAAAGAAAAAAACGCGCCTCGGCGCGTTCTCGAAGGGACGCCCAGGTTACCTGTATGGCAGGGGAGAGTGGCTGGCAGGAGGGGAGGGGCGCCTAATCAGCGCTGTTCCTCTGTTATTGATCATTTCATACACAAACAGCTGTTAAATTCTGACTATAAAAAAAATTCCCCACATTGATTTTGCTCCCCCTCTAGTGCAGCGCCCCTATGCGTTGCATACACTGGATACCCACTTTTTGCGCTACTGCCACATAAAAAAAATGCATGCAATTGAAAGTCCAGTGTCGTGGTCAATGTCCTATTATGTTTTGTCACATATTTCAGCTATGTATACTTAGCTTAAGGATAGTTAGATGAAGCTGATTTTTTGTTAAAACGGCCTGCCGTACCGAGGCTGATATGGAGCCAATAAAAAAGGAAAACCTTTTTCATATTAAGGGATGAGCATATGAAAAAGGTTAGGGTTAGGGTTAGGCATATGTTAACTATTCTTAACATATGCACTTTTATTAGGTTTTTTTCTGGTTCAGGCTTGCAAGAACTTCCAAGTGGCAGTTACACAGAACTATGTACTACACTTGTGTTTTGGCAGTGAGGTCAAAGTCCAGTGTTAACCAGTTTAAAATGTTTTCAATGTTCTCATTCAATACATGAAAGAAAAGCAAGTTGGAATTATTTCTATAATTGGCTTTTCAGATTTTTAATGGATTTTTTCCCTCAGAAATGTGTATGTTCACAACATCAGAGCATCAGTTACACATCAATGGCAAGAAAAAACATCATCCTATGACAGGCTACACAGCACCATTTATAAGGCCGTACATATGTATGTTCTCAGGAAGATGTATAACTCCATGGCTTCATCTGTTGTGGATGGTGCAAGTAAAAAGTTCTCAGACATTAAATGCTAACACAAGCTGAATACTGTTTCATCACAAGAACAAGGTTCTCTTTGTTGGCATTCCTCTTTACAAGCCTCTACTGCCTCCTGGGAGACTTCCACCAAGTGTTCTTGTTTACTAAACAGATGTGGGATGGTGTCCATAAGAATTGGACGTCCACTTGGAGCCATTCCATTTCTGCTGTGTCGGATGATGACAGTACTTGAAGGAAAGTTCTGATGTTATTCAATGAACTGATTAAAAGAACACAATTTCTCAAACAAGGATTTTTCTCAGTACCTACAGTGTATTAAGAGAAACGCTGCACTGTTGGTCTGTATCTTGAAAAAGTCACCGACTTCTATTAACATATTTTATAATACTCTTAAATATCACAATATGAGTCAAACACTTTATTTGAAGGATCTGTGGGCAGGTATCATCATCTGTAACATAACAGATGATGACTGGACTGATGCCTGGAGAAATCTACACTCTTAAGCGTTTGCAATAGAGTGAAAGCCACTCAACTCGTGATTCTTTACAGAGCGCACATTTCGTCTCATCAAAAGCAAATATTCTAGCCTACCTTGTCTTCAGTGTTTAAAAAATTTTTTGCTTTGTATTTTGGAGACATGTCAGTAGTTCATATAATAAAAGAACAATGTTAATTTTGCTCAAACATGTCTAAGCCTATAAGAAGTAAAATCAGAGAAAATGATAATTTTAAGTGGTCTCTTAAATTTTTCCAGAGCTTTGAAATGTGCGCTATTTGGACCGGGTCATACTTCGCCAAATTCTGCCTGGAAATGTGTAATTAAACAAATGCATTGGTGATAATCAGACAGACAGCAATGGCCATGCGCCAAATGTCTTCTTTATTCATTTGTGTAATACAGTTCCCCCAGAGGTAAGGCACAGCACTGCCTCACCCCGCCTTCTTTTATGTATTTCAACAGGCAATGCTTAAGTTCAGCAATTTTGACCATAAAAATGTTGAAATTACCAATAAGAAAAACAATTTATAGAAAATTCAGGTAGATTAATTGATTTTCTTTCATCATTGCTTCTTATTACTCCTACTCATTACTACTTTTTACTCATGGCCTTATTTTTATTTCACCTGCCTCCCCTGACCGCACAACACTGCAAAGAACCATGAAAATGCATATTATCCCTGTAGCTAAGAACTCTGACAGACAATAGGTATTTACTCTGCCAATAAGTAAATAAGTAAACTCATAACACTGTTGATGAGTACACTAAAACAGGAAGAGGATACTGAGATTGGCTTTAAGATACACACTAAACAGTCTCTAAAGTGACAAGACAAATAAGTTTTCCCAATAGAATATATTAACATTACACCCTTATTCTTACAAGAACTATTAACATTTTTATTAGTTTTTTTCTGGTTTTGGGAATTGAATTGCTGACTGGTATAAACACAAGGAAAAAGGAGAAAATCCCAATCTTCTGTGCTGGCTTCAGGTAACAGGCTGCTTTGGTTATTTTTTCATTCCTGTTAGCTCCCCTCAGAATGACAGAAGAGTCATAAAGGTCTAATGATGAGGTGGGTGGAGGTATTGGCTTAGTTAGCCTCTGGACTCTAGGGATCTGGAGAAAGGGAGACACAAATGGAAGAAAAAAAATCAGTTGTACACTTTTTTTAAGCACAAGCCTTTCACCACCAGCAACTGGTGAAAGCTGTGCTGTAGTGCTGTGTCTAGCAGTACTGCATGTAGCTGTATGGCTGTACATACTTAAGGTACTCACCTTAAGATTTTCTTTCAGTAAAAAGAAAAAAAAAATTATAGTTGATTTTTTAATTACCCCTTTTATATTAAAATTGTGGAAAAAAATAGGTAAACTTTATTTGAAGGGGGTTGAATAAGACTGTCATGACACTGTCATAAACATGACATAACACCTGTCATGAACATCAATAAGTCTTCATGAATATTTATGACTGCTGTCATAAAGCGTCATTCAGTAAATAATGACACTTTTAATACAAAGTTGACATTATTCAAAATGTCTTAGTTATGAGAACTTGACATTAACCAAGAAATCATGATCTGAGATAAATTTGTTATAAAAGTATTACCGATTAAACTTTAAAAATTACCATTATGCAGTAATATTATAAAGCTATGCCATGTTGCTTAGTCTTAATTTTCTTAATTTAATCGATTCTAAAGTTTTACAGCAAGATGTCTACAAAGCACTTATGAACTTTGCATTTGAAACATTATTTCAATAATAATGTTATTATTGAATAACATTATGCCTCAGTCCTTGTGCGTGCGAGGACTGAGGCAAAAGTAGAGAACTGGCAAATGATAAGTTTTACGTGTGTGGGGTCGGTTGGTATGGACCCCATTTCTAAACACAAGGGCTAAGTAGTGCAATACACCATCTCCACCAGTGAGAGGCAGCAGTGCACGAACAGGCGTGCAGTGTGTTGGTGAAGAAGAAATCTTCCATATTGTGACGCAAACCTAACACAAGTTATAACGGCCAGACCTCCTGTTTAAAAGGAAGCTGAAGTTTGATACCTAATACATATGAGGTATGTGTCTTATTAACTTTACATTTTCTTTGAGAAAATAACATTGACTATGTTCTCTTTCTCTGTAATGTTAGCTATCAGCGATTCAAGCCAATCCTACCTTGCTGTAAGTTAATGTTAGCTAAAGTTATTAAACACAATTACTGTAACGTTAGCCCTTAATATTAAATATATTTTAAAGACAGGCAAATTGTTTTTTTCCCTTCAATTTTAATCTAGCAAATTAAAAGCTAATATATTAGTCAAAGTTATCCTTCATATGCATTATTTAGCGACGTGGCTGATGTGACACAGTGCTTATGTTCTTTGCTTTGGCAAGTTTAGCCACCCAGGCTAGCCTAAGGACACATGGTGGGGAGGACAAAGTTGGCTAATGAAGACATGCTACGAGTGTGGAGGATGAAAATAAGGACCAGCCACCAGAGAAAGAAGTTCCTATTTGACCAAAGAGAAAGAAGCAGATGAAATATTCCCCAAGATAATTAGGTAAGTCGTTTTTGTGTTAATATTTTCACCATGTGAAGTGGAGTGGGACAGCCAGTGGGAATGGGGAGCAGGAATCAACATTCACCAGCTGAATTAAGTTACGTTTTAGACAACAAACTGATGTTAAATCTATTTATTAATAAGCTTCTTGCAACAACCCTAAGTTAGAGTATCTGGTTAGAAATAATTTAGAATGCTCATTAAGTAAAAAGATGCATTAATGTGCCTAAAACTATATGTTAAATGATGCATTCGAATAACAGTGGCAGTCTGTTTTAACTTCTGCCAGACAAATATTTGATCAGAATAATTTTGTTCAGCTCCAGTTATTATTCCACTTGTATTAACCCTTTTCGGCGGGATGTGTCGCCGGCGACACATCTAAATTTGCAGTACCGTAATTCCGCCACATGTAGCGCTATCTGAAAAATTCCAACGGTTTCTGAAAGGGGAGGCGTTGCCCTTTCCAGCAAGTATCGGGTTAATACGGCAACTTCACAGCTGCAGCTGCAGAGAGGTAATTAATCCGGGGGGCACTCGTTTAATAGACGGTATATTTCGAAAATAACTTGCTGGATATTGAAAGTTCCAGTTGCTATCGATACATGGGTAAGTATATCATCTCACAGGACATTTAAAGAACTACTTACAATTAAAATAGGGAAGGTTTATTTAGGCAGACGCTTGAAACTCCGGCGGAAAAGGGTTAAGAAATAATTGTATTGCACTTTATAACAACCAGTCATGTTAACTAGGCATTTGTCTGCCAGTCTACCATTCTGACAGTGTGCAGCAAGGGACATTTTTGAAATGGTATTTAAATAAATGCTGGAATATGATGACATTGTTTTTTGTTTTTGTTCTTTGACACTTAATGACTTTATCATAACTGTTGTAACTTGTTTCACTTTACTTCAGGTAATAGTTAATATTAATGACATTGTAATGACACTTAATGACGTCATAACTGTTACTTATGACAGTTCACTTTACTTGAGGTAACAGTTAATATTAATGACACTGTAATAACACTTAATGACATATTCATAACTGGTGCTACTTGTTCCACTTTAGTTGATATAAAAGAAATTGTTAATGAGTCTGTTATTAAATCATTTGACCGTGTAATAAAGCTTAGTGAAATCTTTATTGCTTGTCCTACTTGTTTTGCTTTATTTCAGGGAGTGGAAATATTAATCATTGTTTTGTTAAAGCTTTTGCTAGTGTAATAATTAAATCATTATGACTACTATTATGAGAAATTTATGTTAGATCATGATTTCTTGGTTAATGACAAGTTGTCATAACAGAGACAATTTCGTCTAGGTTAATGTCAAGTTGTCATAACGAAGACATTTTGAATAATGTCAACTTTGTATTAAAAGTGTCGTTATTTACCGAATAACCCTAATAACCCGTTATTGACCCTAACCCTAACCCTTTATGACAACAGTCATAACTATTCATGAAGACTTATTGATATTCATGACAGGTGTTATGTCATGTTTATGACAGTGTCATGACAGTCTTATTCAACCCCCTTCAAATAAAGTGTTACCGAAACAATTTATCTGCTGTCATTGGTAGCTATGCTAGCTAGACTGAGCATTCACAACAGGGTATGCTAGCTGCAGCACGGCACAAATCGAGGGGGAAGAAGGATGGGCAGCACCACATGAGATTGTGATTGACAGCACAAAAACTCTCCTGCCACTGACTGGTTGTTTCTAGCACTGGGAGAAAGAAGAGGAAATAGATTTTTCACAGATTACCTCTCATACCATACTGTCACAACATAATGACAGTTTTAACAAATATGTGGAAATATTATTTATATAAAAGTGACATACTGCAGCTTTAACTTCATTCAGGAGATGATGGGTCAGGAGGGACGTGGGTTAGGGTTAGGGATAGGGTTAGAGCTGCTGCAGACTGACTCATCTGATGTTAAGTGGTAAAAAGTACAAGGGACAAGTTAAATATATGAATATGTTGGTAATTTTATTTTTTTTCCATAATTCATTAAATTATAGTGAAAAGGAGGCAAGCACACAGTCTACCCTCCTCTCGGAGAAAAACTGGGTTATAAATTAACACTCTTGCCTTTTTCTGTCTCTCCCTTTTTTTTAAACCTGATTTTAGAACTTTTCTTAGCAGCGTAGTAACTGCCACAATCATTCGTGTGTTCCACTGTCTGCAGCTGAACACCGTCACGGTGAAGCGTGACGTGCTCCAAGCAGGAACGAACCATTTAACGCAGATAGGGGGTTTCAGGGCAAATATGGATGTATGTTTTTTGGTCTGGGAGTGGGAACATTAAATTTTCACAGATAAAAACAATCTTTGAAAATACAATGATTAATTTTGTAATTGACAGGGCCCCAATTTTTTTTAATTTATATTAACAAAAATAAATAAATAAATTCTGGAGGGCCCCCTGTTGGTCAGGGCCCCTAGAATTGTCATCACTTTTCCCCCCTATACTGCGCCCCTGATTTCAATCAAAACTTCTTTCCCCTGTCTGATATTGTTTCATTCTTATAAACTCCTCTGTATTTAAAATATTTTTAAAAGGTAGGATTTTCTGATGCAGGTCCTTAATGCACCAATATATGCACTACCCACATATTTAACAGGTAGGATATTTTGATTAAATAATTTATTGCATCACCGTGTACGTAGAGGTAGGATCTTCTCATTAAAGAATTTAGCAGATAAACTTGTGCCACCTACCAAGCTGAAATGGGTATAATATCCTAATTAAAGGTCCTGGTGCATCAACACCCTCTACTGATTTATCAGGTAGGATATTCTGATGAGGGAATTTATTGCACCAATATGATGATAAAATATAGAAAATTCAAATAAAGGGAATTGGTGCAAGAAAATGTGTAATCTAAGTATTTTATTAAAGTTGGGTATTGTGATGAAAGGATTAACAGCGTCAGGAAATGCTACCACTATATTTTCTAAAGGTAGATGAAGGGATTTGATGCAACAGACTGTGGTACCGTGTATAAAGGTGGGATATCCCGATTAAGGTGACCTGTTTATCTGTGGTACCCATGAATCCATCCTACCTTGTGGTAATGCACATGCACAAATCAATGCTACGTCACGTACTGCTTACTCAGCAGATTTCTTCTAAATACATCCTACCTGTGGAAGTTTTGTGTGTTTTATTTAATCAAAGATTACGGTAAGCTGTATTTAAATTATTGTATAACTGGCTTTCATTAAGCTGCTGTATTACTTCATGTTTTTAGTTTACATGACAGGCAGCTTGTAAATATATTTATAAATGGCTTTAGTTTGCTGTCTGCAATGTTGTTACTACTGTAAACAAGTCATTGTTTGGCGGCTAATCAGGACAAAATATGTTATGTTTGTGGACTATTTTGTCCCTATACTTTAACACTTTTTACTTTAATAACACTCTTATTAAACTGTACTAAGTAGAGTTGGTGGGACTGAAGCTATGTAATAGGGGTATAATATTAGTGTATATTAAGCATGTCCTATCATTTCAGGTGCACAGTGAACCTCGCAGTTCGGTGGATACTGTGGCTGTGCTGCATTTGATAAAGTCCGTCCAACAACATATTAAAGAGTAATAAGCAAAAAAGAGTTGCGGTGAATTGTATTTGTAGATGTGTTTTTGTACTGTTTTATTCTTACAAACACCTTTGTAATTAAAATATTTTTTAAAAGGTAGGATGTTCTAATAAAAGGATTAGTGCATATGTTTAAAATGAAAAGCTATAAATATAGCTTTTCATTTTAAACATGTCAGATTAAGGAAGTGATCTTCTTGTGTTTTTGTCATGTACATAAATTGTTTCAATGCTATGTTAAGCATAACTCCTAAGCTTTTACTTCAGTCCCTTCACTCAAATAATGTTATCCAATATATTTAACATTAACACAACCTGCTATAGCTTTTGGTTTGTAAACATGACAATAGCAGTTTTGGAAACGTAGCACTGACAGATACTTAGCTATCTATCCATGGAACAGTATGAAAATCTGACAAAGTAGCACTGACAAAGTAAAATCCTTTGTTCTATCGAACAAAGGATTTTAGTACAACATGTACAACTGCTGTATTTTATAATCGTAGGATATTCTAATAAAAGGATTAGGGCATAACATCTGTGTTTTCATTTTAAACGGGTGGGATATTCTGATGAAGTAATATTCTTGTGGTTTTGTTGCGTATATAAATTATTCCAAAGCTATCATAAGCATAACTCCTAAGCTTCGACTTCAGTTCCCAAAAAATTTTATCCAATGGTAATATTTAACATTAGCACAACCTGCTATAGTTATGGATTTGTAAACATGATGGTAGCAGTTTTAGACTCGTAGCACCGACAGACATAGCTATCTGGCAGTGGCACAGTAGGAAAATCTGGAAGCACCAATAGTCAGGACAGGCTGTCGCAGGGAAACTGCCATCTTTCAAATGGGAAAGATGAACAGCGGACCAATTAAATGAGTTCAGGGGCGTGTCTGAAAATGCAGCAGGACGGGAGGGGCTGAAAGAGAGTGGAAAACAGCGCATGTAACTTTGTGAAACGAGTGGGTTGTCACAATGTTTTTATGATATAATTTTTTTTCCATGTATAATGATCAGTGTTTCCTAAAATAGAAATCAAATTCTTTGTCTTGCAGTAAAGCTGTGTTGAATCATCATCTTTGGCTTGCTTTTGTTTCTATTTTCTTGTGGAATATGAAACTGATGGGGGCATGGTCGGATATGATGATTGGATGAATAGTTGGGTTGGAAATATCTGTTATCAAAGAGTTGTTGGTAATAAAGTAATCAATTTGTGAAAATGATTTATGGATGGAAGAAGGATTTTTTTTCCTTGAGAGGAATCTGTTCACTCTTACGCAGACACACACACGCATGCACAAATGGTGTGGTGAGCAGGGTAGGGCCACCTGCAAAGAGAATGTTTATTGCTGATCCCAGGGCTCTGTTTACCAAAACAAAGTGACAGAAAGATGGCTAGCAAATGTTCTGCAAAGAGAATGTTTCTTAATTTTTTTGAGAGGGGAGAGGCGATGGGGGGTAGGAGGGCATCCGCTCGCCGGAAATTAAAAGCAACTAATTATTAGGGTCATAAATCACTCCATTGATTAAATTTTGTCATAAGGATGCTTATTTGTCTCTCTTGTATTGTTTAATGATTTGGATTGCATGACAGTTTTATGTGTGGTTTGAGTTCTTGGAGCTGTTTATTGTTGGGTGAAAGACTGTGTTAAAGTCTCCACATATAATTGTGACTCATGTAGAAACATTATGTAAAATAAAAAAATTATGATAGAATGTGAGGTCATCCATGTTCGAACCATAAATGCTTGTAATTGTTACATTGATATTAATTATATATTTATATTTATCATATTTTTCATTAAAGTCACAAAACTCAACTTAGCATTACAAGCCTGCTGCTTTTGGGTCCACTCTTTAAACACATCATGAGATACCTGATTGCACATAGAACAACCTATCAGAAAGAATTTTTGCTATACTTCTACTCAATTTTAAATTATATTGTGTGAAATAACTTTAGATACATTGTTGCATAATACATTAAGTATGATAAACTTAGTATTTCAGAAGACAAACTTGTGAAATATAGACAAAAAGGAGTCTTACGAGTAGCTGTTGTGCTGCTGTCGTCTCCGGGCACTCCTCATCTTCTCAAAACGAGCCTCCATTTCCTCCAGAACCTTAGGAGTGTAGCGGACCACCAATTTAACTGACCCCTGGGCAGCCTTCAGTAGCTCCACAGCCTTTTCATGTTGCTCCGCCTCTACGCTCTGCACAGATACCACACCTCTGTCAGTTGTGGTATACACACCAGAACTGACAGCAGCGTAACTTTTTGACCAGGCATTGTGGTCACGCATTCACCACAATAACAGGCCATTGTGGTGAATACACCACATTCACCACAATGAAAGTGGCACATTACTTGTCTGGTTCAGTCTGGTTGTGCGCTGACCAAACAGTCCAGTCTTTGGGTAGTTTCATAGAAATCTTACCACTCCATTGACAGATAGCAGCTGGTCTCCTCTCTTCAGTCCTCCTTGGCGATCAGCCACTCCTCCAGGGATAACTCTGGAGATGTAGATAGGGGAGTTCTGTTCTTTCCCGCCCATGATGTTAAAGCCCAGGCCCTCTTCTGTTTTGGGCAACTCCACCACCCTCGGGTGGGCATGACCCTCACTGGCTGCGAAGGCTGCAACTGTGGCCTAAAAAAGTAAGAAGTGAGATATGTTAAATTGGGAATATATATATATATATATATATATATATATATATATATATATATATATATATATATATAGCTTTAGGGCAGTTTTTCTCAAACTGTGGTCCCTGGGTCTGTGGGTCCCCCCCAGTGGTCCACAAGGTACTGCATGTAAACAACCCTTTATTTGGCGTGACGTGACCTCAAAGTGCGGCGCTACAGCTAGTTTACCAAAGGATTGTGTTAAAAAATAATGATGGAAAACTAGCTTAAAACAGGGTTACTCAAAATAAAAAGCTGCAAAATATTTTGAGTTTCTCTCTCATTGTATTATTTTGTGTTTTGGGAACTGGGGTTTTGGCTCTTTGTGGGCATTTTTTGTTTCCTTGTCTGTCTGTTGACATCTAGCAGCAGACATCGACTAGATGGTGCCAAGAGTGCTGCACTTACCTGAATATGGACGTGAATCCATATTCAGCGCACCTGTGATCAATCACCTCATCATCTAAGAGTATATGAGGAGCGGCCCACGTTGAGAACCACTATGCTATGCAAATAAAATTTGATTGATTGATTGATCTGTCCATCTGATTGGGTCTGTAGCAAAATTGCACCTAATCCTACTGGACTAGGTTCACTAATTACAACTATTGGTGCAGGTGAAAGAATCCTTCTTTCCTTTGTTTGGATTGTCCACTCCCATGCTTATCCCTTCATACTCACCATCCTTAAGGATTCTGATAAGGTTGTATAGTTTGGTATAAATTTCATCAGAAATTCACAAAGCATCAGGTCTGGATGCTATGTACTATCACTAGTAGATATAGGATCTTCTTCACTTGAAAACTGGACTTTTCGAGTCCAGTTTAATTCCTGTTTTGGTGATCACATGTCCGAGTATCTCAATCTGATGTAATCCAAAGATGCACTTGCCTCTGTTGAGGATTAGACAGCTGCTAATCCTCAACAGAGGACAAGTAGTACCATTGATATCATTTGATAGCAGAGATTGAAGGTTGTTTTAAAAGTTTGAAACAAATTAATGAGAGAATCTAGGCCTGTCTCAGTTTTTTGTTTTTAAATTATTCTGTTGAACCACAATTCAAAAGCAATGTCTGATTTTCATAATTTCTGTATATAAACAATAGGGTATTGTGTTTATTTTGTTGACAATACCTTGGCTGTTGCTTGGGCTCGGACCTCTGGACCTCCAGCAATATCCAGTGTGTCATAGAGCTGCTCATATACCTAAAAAATAACGACAGAAAATAAAAAAAAAGAACGTGATAAAATGTGAAGGATACATGCAGAGCACTTTGTGAAAGCATTCATATTATTTTTATCTTTTTCATTTTGTATTATAATAGCTGCAAACATGGGATTTTCTTGGGACTTTATGTGACAAACTGCAGAATTACTAAGTGGAAGGAAGTGAATTCATGGTTGGTACTTTTTTCCAAATTAATTCATAAATAACTTCTTTAGCACTTTGGAGTCAATTAATATATAATCAATTCAATACAGTAATCTACATACACTGCTGTGCTGTATACTAGGTATAAAACACTGCAATTGACCTTAGTTAAAAAAAATAAATAAAAAAACGCAGCAGATTGCAGTGAATCACTGACTTTGCAGCGATCTTCATGTTGAAACAGTAGAACTACCTTAACAAGAAAAGGCCAGCAGAGAGTGGCTTGCTTTTGTATTCTTTGGGTCCTTTTCTGTTAACAACTTAATGCAGTTGGTTTGACTTTCTTAGATTTAGAAACTTTTATCACATGACATTTAAGCAAATTTAACTTCAAGTTCAGTTCAAATTCAAAAATAGTTTATTAACCACAAAAGAAAATTAAATGTTGTAACTCATAGTTTAGGTTATGGAAGTTTGAAGAAGACAAAGTGAAAATAAGTACACTTTGTGGTGCTTCTTTTCTACTGATCACCTGGTTAGACACGCAATCGTCCAGTCTCTCAAACTGTGGTCTGTTTGTCACCTAATTACGTAGAGTTTTGACAAAGCAAATTAGACCGAATTGCGTTAAATGCACTGGAGAACATAATTCTCACAGTTCTGCCTGCTTTGACCAGATGAGAGAGGGTTGGTTAAGCAGATGTATGATCCATCCATTCATCCAATATCATACATGTTTATTCCTAGTGGGGTCACCAGGGGTGCTGGTGCCTATCTCCAGCAGTTAACGGGCAAGAGGAGTTTATATTCTGAGGAGAGAAAAATGTTATGTTAAAGTGGAGCCTAGATGAAGGGTATGAACATGAGGACAAAAATATGTAAAAAATCAACTGTGCCTCAGTGGTTTCAATACAGCCAGCTGGCTTAAGACCTGACACTGAGCAGGTAACATGTTCATGCTCTCATGCTTCCCATACCACTTTGTTGTTATGATTATGAATGGCCAAATAAAAAAAAAGCAAATATCCTTCCAACTACACAACATGACAAGAGAAAATAATCAAATAATGACCCCCCAAAAAAATTTTCTACCAGAAACGGAGGAGTTAAGGTTTAAAGGGAAAAAAATTCAGACTGAAAACAGAGCTACTACTCAAATACACTGCCACCTTCAGAAGCACAATTTTAGAATTTAAGATTATTTAAAAAGCATACTGAACAAAGATTCCAGTTTGCAAATGTTGAAAAAGACAGAAGGTTAAGCAAAGTAGCAGGTGGAATGACTACAAACGCAAGCCACACTTTTGACATTTTGATTATGATTTTTTTTTTTACCTTGTATTCTTCTCTTTTGACTTTACAAATGTTAAGCCCCCTCCCCCAATGCATTGAAGTTTGTAGTTTGAACTCAGACAAAATAAATAAAAGCTTTAACGTCAGACCATATGACAGAAAGATGAAAACAATGAGGATATATAGCCCTTGAAATTTGAGCCTATACATTCATCAAGTATACCTCCCTGATGGCAGCACAGAATTTGCTTTGCAGAACTCTCTGTAGGGCCTGCAGTTTGGGAGGCGGCAACTCCCCGGTTCTCTGCAGCCGATCCAGCAGCTCAATCACTCTGCACACATCTGAAAGACAAGCCTGGGTTACTGAAAAAAACACATACAACTGTTAATGAAGGTTCACTCAGTCTGATTTCTCTTTTCTTAAAACTTGCTCCTCAATAATTACAATGTTTGATGAACTCACCTTCACTGTATGAATAAAGGGTCAAACAGTTTAAGAAATTATGTTTTTCAGTGTGAAACCCACACATTCTTATGTGCAATTAAAAAACGGCCAATAAACCTTTAGAAATATTATCTAAAGGAAAAAAGCTCAAACCCTGCTGGAATTGGCTAGCAGGCAGGAACGGACCAAACATAGACATGCAGATACATACTGTTTGATCTTTTTATTCTTTTAAATTTCTTCCATGTATAAAAACTTCCAGTATGGATTTGCAGACAAAAACTTCTGCTGTCCACATTTTCAACAACTGAACCTGAAACATTTATGAATGTGAACTTGCCCCCAACCGCCTCTCATCTCTTACGCAGTCATTTGCTGAATAATAATACTTATGCATAGCTATGGCTCACTCATAGAAGCAGAAATAACATTGCTGTTTAGAAGGCTTATGGTTAAGTTGATTTATAATTAAATTTTAATTTTGCGGTAAAATTAAATGCTAGAGGAATCATGATGCAACATGGCTGCGATTCTCCACCTCGCCATCTGCAGAGCGTAGCCAGTTTTCCCGGTCTCCAACACCAGTTGGATGTCATGAATTGGTGCAGGGGTGGTGAGGAAGAATGCCAAGGACCCATGTAGAGAGATTAATGATGGTTTAATGAAGAAGAACAGACTCAAACAGTCCAGGATCTGGCAGCACACTTGAACAGAGGCTAGGCTCACTCTGGTAGCGACAGAAACTAAACAGACTGCTTACGAGAGCTGGAGACTCAGAACAACGGTTCTATTGTGCCGACTAACTACTGAACTTGACAGCAAACGACAAGTCACACAACAGTCTAGAGTCTAGACAACAGCTAGACACAACAAGAGAAGGACCCGACAAAGAGACAGGTGACTTTAAATAGACAGAGGGTAATCATGGAACGAGACACACCTGGGAAGGGTTAGGGTTAGGGACAGGACAATACAGAGACTCCACAGAACACAGAAACTAAAGAAACACACACAGAAAACCCCCAAACCCGACATTGGATCAGAGTTTGCACATTGGTAGATGGTAAATGGCCTGGACTTGAAAATGTTTTGTGTTATGACCCATCTGTGTTATAACTCTAAACATTCATCAAGTGTACCTCCCAGATGGCAGCACAGAATTTGCTTTGCAGAATTCTCTGTAGGGCCTGCAGAGAGTTCCTACAGAGGAACTTCATGTTGTGATCCTTCACAACATTAAACATCCATCCTCTTCAAATCTCAAGTAGCCAACACACAAAGTTGAACATTTTATAATGTTATTTTAAAAAGATGTATTTTTGATTGAGATTTTCCAACAAGTGGAGCATATGGCTTCAGAGTGAGCTATAATGCAGAAAAAAACAAAAACAAAAGGAAACTATCCGAATATTACCAACTTACCTAATTGAAAGTAAATAAACCAAATGACAAAACTTACCTCCCTAATTAAGAAAAACACAAGAAAACTAAGGAAACAAACAACAGCTCACTCCTAGAACTCAAAGAACTTTACAAGGTGTTAACAGACAAACAGTGTGGCCGTTTGAGATGAGCTGAGGATGGTTGGCAGGAAGTCCATGTCAGTAGGTTTTATATCCGTCACCTCCAGGAGGCCACCAATTGGACGTCTCCGGTGTCTTCTAAGAGCCAATCAGGGACGGGTACCTGGACACTCACGTTTGTATGATTAAATTTACAACGCCAGTCGTAACACCCCTTTCCCAAGAATTAAACACGCCCTTAAGTGTTTAATTCAAATGAGAAAATTAAAAAGTTCTAGACAAAGCATCAGGTAATACATTAGCCTTACCCTTTTTGTAGTTAATCTGTAAGTTAAAGTCGTGCAGCAGCAAAGACCAGCACATCAATCGGTGGTTGGAATTGCACATTTGGGAGACAAAAACCAGCAGGTTATGATCGGTAAACACCTGTACAAGTTGCACACTGGAGCCAATATAAACTTAAAAATTCTGTAACACAAGTAACAAACCAAGAGCTTCTTTTTCAATTGTGCTGTATTGAAGCTGATGTCTGTCAAACTTTTTTGAAAAGTAGCAGACAGGATGATCTATGCCTGGCTCATCTTCTTGCAGAAGAACAGCTCCGGTGCCACACAAACTTGCATCAACTTCAAGTTTAAAGGGACACTCAAAATTTACCACAGCCAGCACTGGTGCACTACATAACGATGCTTTGGCGGACTCAAACACAACCTGACAAGAAACAAAGGATTTCAAAGGACTGGCAAGTTCAGTCAGTAGACTAATCACATCTGAAAAATTTCTGCAAAACCCGTGATAAAAACCACACATTCCCAAAAAACGACGCAAATATTTTTTTGTCTGCAGGACAGGAAAATCAATTATTGCCTGCATTTTAGCAGCAATAGGACACATTTTACCAACCTGTTTTCCTAGGTAGGTGATGGTGACTTTACCAAACTCACATTTTGAAAGATTTAATGTGAGAGAAGCATCACAGAAACGACTGAGCATCTCTGAGAGTGTTTCCAGGTGTTCTGACCAAGAAGTAGAATAAATGACTACATCATCCAAATATCTGCGACAGACTGGCGAACTGTCCAGGGTGTACCCCGTCTCTTGCCTGGAACGTTAGCTGGAGATAGGCACCGCCACCCCTCCTGACACTACTAGGAACAAGGGTGTACAGAAAATGGATGGATGGATGGATGGATCATCCAAATATGCTTCACAATTTTTCACTCCAAATAATACCTTTTGTTTTAAGCGTTGGAATGCAGTGGGTGCGTTACTCAACCCGAAAGGCATAACAGTACATTGGAGGAAATAATCAGGAGTTACAAAAGCAGAAATCTCAGAAGCTCTAGGTGTTAACGGGACTTGCCAGTAACCTTTTAACAGGCCCAACTTTGTGACAAATTTAGCTGCACCAACACGATCAATGCAGTCTTCCATTCTAGAAAGTGGAAAGAATCGGGCTTGGTGGCAGCATTAACCTTTCTGTAACCGGTAAAAAACCCAAAATGTTTTATCTGGTTTCGGGACTAGAATACAGGGCGAACTCCATGTGCTGTTACTGGGCACTGCTAAACCAGGTTCAACCAGGTAAGTTGAACATGTTGCATTAAAACATGCTTTGTTGGATTTATTCTATAAGAGCCATAGGCATGCAACCGCTGTTCTCCCTCAAATTATCATCTGCAAGATGACATGAACGGGAAGAGTTTTTATCTGCAACGCCTTTTCTGGAAACATAATATTTGAGCATGTTAATATGACAAACCCTTGTTTTTCATTTTGATCAGGAGTCTTAATCCCAGTTTGTCTTGTTTATTTTCTAACAAAAAAAGTGATAATCACCTGTATTTCTAAGGATTGTGACTGGAATTTATCCTTTTCCTCACTAGTCAGAAACAAAACCCTGTGAAATGAATGGCAAAAACTTTGGATCAACATCAACTTTGGGTTTTTGTTGAATGTCACCGCGCACATTCGGCTGGGAAGCTGAATTTATTTAATCCCACATCCACAGGAGTTTTTATGCTTCTAGCTTCTTTTTTCTTTAAGACTGGGCATGCAGCAATTAAATGTCCAGGTGCATGGCAATAAAAGCAATCACAACTGCTTGCTTTTGAAGCAACTGTTGGCATATTTTGATGCACTGACCTTGGAGATGCATTTTTTTTGTTTGGATAAATTTTTCTGAAACAAATTTTGTGAAGAAAACACACTTTTGTGAGTCAAAATAAATTTGTCAGTTAAAAGTGCTGCATTTATTAAAGATGACACTTTCTGTTCATTTACATAAGTCACAATCCATTCAGGCAGACACTTTTTAAACTCTTCCAACAAAATGAGTGATGTCAGATCATCAATAGTTTTATCTTTACACAAATGACACTTGTCGAGAAAAGTCGAGCTCATCCCACTTCCCCATGCTGGAGATTTAGTTTAATAATAAGAATGAATAAAGTTATCTTTAAAACTGATTACACAGGTGACATCAAGACCCAACAGTAGAGTCAGACGGTAATAAAATTAATCTGGTTGTGTGTGTTGTTATTGTGTCCTGCAAACTTTGCTTTAATTCTACTTTTTTCTATTTAATCATAAAAAATCATAATCAGGCAGATAGAGAGTCATGGAACAGGAAAAGCAGGTTTCCTGGAGAAAGAGGAAGTTTCCAGCCTGCAGTGATTAAAAATAGTTCAGAGTGCTCATTTCGGAGCATTAAAGGTTTAAAGAATAAAATCTAAACATTTTGAGTAATTGGATAAAACCCAGAGTAAAATACTTAAATTAATAATGATAACTTATGATTAAACCAATAATTAATATTGGTTTAAGCAGTGGTTGATGTTGGTTTGATTATAAGAATATTTGCACTTACTCTTAAACTTATGGAAGTACTTACAGGTGAAACAAGTAACTTTAACATGGTGTCAAATAATTAGAATAATGGATTATTCTTGGTTTATTTTCAGAAATGTCTGTAATAACACATCATGATTATAATAAGGGTAACTAATAAGTAATGGTTATTATAAAATTATAAATGAATGCTAAATCAGAGAAACTAAAAGGTTATACATGTGATTTTGACATTGAACTTGAAATGGTGTAAAATGTGTAACTGTAACTAAAGGTCACTGATGTTGTGTTGGAGGTAGATGGTAGGTGAGAAGTCAGGGGAAAAGAGGAACCGAAAGGGGAGCAGAGGTGACCAAGACATTAGGTCATCAGAACAGACATCATGTCTCCAAGATGGTGATGGATATGAGATCATCTGTCCAAGCAGTCAGTATGGGAAGTAACAGGAAGTGAAACTGTGTAAGATGCACATAGGAAACAGGTGCAGATGGAAGAAGAAGAACTGAGAGTGCAACTCGGAAAGAAAGAGGGTTAACTAAAGGTTTTTGTTAACCAAGGAAAAAGTTGACGTGAGGAAAGTTGTGTGGGCCGTGGGTCAGTGACACGTAGGAGATGGAAAAAGCAAAGATAAGGGAAATGAATGGATAAAAAGATACAACACAGGAGGATCGAGGTTCTTTGTTCCGCAGCGTTCGAGTCGAGCACACATGGAGAAGCAGAACTAACGGAGGGCTGCGTGATGACCTCCCGGGATGACTGCTCGCTGCCAGTGAAAGGGACAAGATCCGTTTACCCACAACCCGGGACTCTGATTCGACTGTGGCCTCACGCTCAACCCAAAGGATTTCATCGATGCTGCAGTGGACATGGGGAATATACCAAGATCCTTTTTGGATAAAGAACTGAGTTCGTTGAGGATTCACACCAGTTCAACTTTGGATTTATTCTAAAAGGATTCTGCCAAGACAATGACAGGACTCCATCCATGGATGTTAAAGTTTCTGCTGCCAAGATCGTCTCTGCATCTGGGTTTGAGTATTTCTGCCTCCCCCAAAGCCTCTATTTAGATTAAGACAGCGTAGGGTTAGAAGTAGGAGTAATTTCTGATGATTCTTAAAAGTTTTAATTTCTTATATTTTTTATTAAAATGCTGTATGTTTTTTCCCTTTGCTAAAGCTTGCTAATAAAATACTAAAGTCTAATTTGAAGTTGTGGACAGTTAAATTAATTGAGTCATCTAGATTTAATTTCTCTGATCGTTGTACAATCAATGTTTATGGTCCTAGTAACTTATGGTGGCTTCGTACGTTCTTTAGTTCAGATAAATAATGTCCCTGGGACTTATTCCTAGTCGCTAAAATTATCCAAGTCGGTTACCAAGTGCACGTTAATAATTAGGAGATGAGCTACCGTGAACAGGTGTGGTTCATGAGTTCGGACATCGGCGGGGCTACTCCGATGTCTGGGTTATGAACTGAAGCGGGGCATAACGTCTGGATGAAGGTAGTTAGAACTTGGACGAATCATCTCCGCTCCCAGCTTAAATAAAAGTTCTCTAAATTCTTATCTGCGGTAATACCCGAGAATTGGAGTCTTTTCGGACCCGTGAGACGGAGAGCTGGTCAGTAGTCAGTCTGCTGGAGTGGGGAGGAGTTAAGGGCGTGGCTGAGTACTGAGAATTAACACACTATTTATCAAACAAAACGTTCTTCTCTCACGCAAACTCATCTAATCACACATTTCACCAAACATTGATCTGTTCATAAATAAACTTTATCTGATTTCTCTTATCAGATAAATAATGATGGAGAAATCATTATTTATCTGATAATAAATATCAGATAAATAAGGAGCAATAATTACTCCTTATTGTTATGCACAAAAGGAGCAAAGGAGTAAAGTTTACCTTCGAGCAAATGCCCCGCAAAGGAATCACAGCGATCCCCTTTTGTAAATATTACTGCCAGCACCCCCTGCTGTCCCCTGAATCCCCCTTGGCATTCAACACAGTGGATCCTGTGTTCTAATTTCTAATGTTTTAAAAAGCGATCCCCTTTTGTAAATATTACTGCCAGCGCCCCCTGCTGTCCCCTGAATCCCCCTTGGCATTCAACACAGTGGATCTTGTGTTCTAATTTCTAATGTTTTAAAAAGATAAGTGTCATGTCCAAATAAACTTTAGTGATGTATATAAAAACCCTCATCTGTATTGAGGTATTATTTAGCTCTGTCAAAAGGCAAGTATGCTAACAAGCTCAGCCAAGTCATTTTAGGATGCAAAGATGAGACAGTTTGAATCCACTGGAATATTGGGAAGGTGACGAAATGTTTCAGCCCAACCAGGGGCGGATCTAGAAAAATATCTATAGGGTGGCAAGAGGGGGGCAAGGATTTTTCAGGGGTGGCAGCATATCCCACTATATTTATATATGTATATATACAGTCACATGAAAAAGTTTGGGTACCCCTATTAATCTTAATTAAAGAAAGATTGTTCAACATAGTTGTTTAGGGGAAGGATACAAAAAGTTGTCTCAGAGATTTAACCTGTCAGTTTCCACTGTGAGGAACATAGTAAGGAAATGGAGGATCATAGGGACAGTTCTTGTTAAGCCCAGAAGTGGCAGGCCAAGAAAAATACCAGAGAGGCAGAGAAGAAGAATGGTGAGAACAGTCAAGGACAACCTACAGACCACCTCCAAAGACCTGGATGATCATCTTGCTGCAAATGGTGTCACTGTGCATTGTTCAACAATTCAGCGCACTTTGCATAAGGAGAAGCTGTATGTGAGAGTGATGCGAAAGAAGCCTTTTCTGTAAGCACGCCACAAACAGAGCCGCTTGAGGTATGCAAAAGCACATTTGGACAAGTCAGCTTCATTTTGGAATAAGGTTCTGTGGACTGATGAAACAAAGATTGAGTTGTTGGGTCATAAAAAAGTTGCTATGTATGGCGGCAAAAAAACACAGCATTACAAGAAAGACACTTACTACCCACTGTATAATTTGGTGGAGGTTCCATCATGCTTTGGGGCTGTGTGGCTAAGACCAGTACCGGGAATCTTGTTAAAGTTGAGGGTCGCATGGATTCCACTCAATATCAGTAGATTCTAGAGAATAATATTCAAGAATCAGTTACGAAGTTGAAGTTACGCCGGGGATGGATATTTCAGCAAGACAATGATCCAAAACACCGCTCCAAATCTACTCAGGTATTCATGCAGAGGAACAATTGCAATGTTCTGGATGGCCATCCCAGTCCCCAGACCTGAATATCATTGAGCATCTGTAGGATGATTTGAAGTGGGCTGTCCATGTTCGGCGACCATCACACTTAAGTGAACTGGAATTGTTTTGCAAAGAGGAATGGTCAAAAATACCTTCATTAAGGATTCAGGGACTCATTAAAAGCTACAGGAAGCGACTAGAGGCTGTTATTTTTGCAAAAGGAGGATCTACTAAATATTAATGTCACTTTTCTGTTGAGGTGCCCATATTTTTGCACCTGTCAAATTTTGTTTTAATGCGTACTGTACATTTTCTTATAGCCCAATAAACCTCATTTCAATACTGAAATATTAGTGTCCATAAGTTATTGGTTATATCAAACTGAAACAGCTGTTGCAAACATCCAAATATTTAGAGATAAAAATGAGATTAATAGAGGTCCTCAAACGTTTTCATGACTGTATATATTATATATATGTATATATATACATTCCTGATCAAAATCTTAAGACCAGTCAAAAAATTGCAAGAATTTGCATTTTGCACTATTGGATCTTAAGAAGGTTCTAAGTAGAGCTTCACAATGTTAAAAGAAGAAATCAGTGTAAGAGACAAAAACCTTTGAGTGGGGAATTAATTGAAAACTGCATTTACACTCAAACATGATTTTTTTCAGCTGATCAAAAGTTTAAGACCATAGCTAAAAAAAGCTGTAGGATCATCCCGTGACTGACAGCCAGTTGGATCCTGCGGCTCAGAGCTGGTGAAATTTTTTTGGGTCTACCACTTAACTTTTTTGTTCCATAACCCTCAGGATCATTTAAAAAATGCTAAATGACTGTCTTACTGCGTCCAACCTCAGCAGCGATGGCACGTTGTGAGAGGCCTTGCTTATGCAGCTCAACAATCCTACCACGTTCAAAGTCAGTGAGCTTTTTTGCTTTTGCCATCAGGAGGTCTTGACAGTGTAAAGACTTGACAGAAAATGACATGGAATCCATATTTTTGCACAACTTTTGGCTTTTAAAGACTATGGTCTTAAACTTTTGATCAGCTGAAAAAATCATGTTTGAGTCTAAATGCAGTTTTCAGAAAACTCCCTGCTCAAAAGTTCTTGTCTCTTGCACTGATTTTTTCCTTTAACATTGTGAAGCTCTACTTAGAACCTTCTTAAGATCCAATAGTGCAAAATGCAAATTCTTGCAATTTTTTGACAGGTCTTAAGATTTTGATCAGGAATATATATATATATATATATATATATATATATATATATATATATATATATATATATATATATATATATATATACATATATATATAGATAGACAGATAGATAGATATCACGTTTAGCTTACGCAGACCTAACATTGGACTTAATTTACTTGTTGCAAAATATTGTTTTTAACTTGCATTGTTTCAAAATCAGCTTCATGTAGCACTGAGGATTATATATAATTTCTTAATGTAGTACAGTTGATTATTTTTACGTCTTTTGTACTTCTGCTAATTGATATGTTTTACTGGATTGGACAGCGCTGATTAGTCGCTATGTGTTGCGCCATTGAGTTAAGTCCAGAAAATCATTCAATTCCATTGCAGGAAGAGCAGAAATCTGTCACAAAAATATTAGTAGCACCATCGTGTTTATAAGATATATCTGTTAAATATGGCCAAAGATAAAACTGAGAAAACTGATGTTTGCTACAGAAATTCTCCTTGATACAAACCTATAAATAGTTTGATTTCTGTTAGTTCTGTCAAGATGCAAGAAAGGCTGAATTTCTCTTATATTGGTCAATCGTTTTATTTTACATATGCTGTAGGAGACATAGTTTGATTAGTTCAGTTTTAGTTGTTTGTTTAACTTTTAGGAATTGCAGTGGCTCCAGTTTGCCATAATAAAGATACAATAATGCCGATGAACAGATGAAAAACAAAACCAGACAAAACCACTTCTATTCTGCTTTTTCTCGCTCTGTGTGCCTGTATTACTCTGCACGTGGGGACCAGTTGCCATGGCAACTGACAGACAACTCAGTGAGCAGATAGAGCATTACTGATCTAGGGAATCAACACCAAAAAACAAACATTTCCTACACAAAAAAGTAGCAAAAACACCAAAACAGAACATCCAGTCCGTTACATTATGTTGTCAGGCTTGATGTCTATATTCCGATTATTAATAAATTTTCGCCTGAACACAGTGGTGGTTGATTAGCTGACAACATGACTTAGGGTGTGGGTTATCTTATTTTAGTACTAATGAAACCAAGACACACCAAACTGCACAGCACATATCAACTCCATGCACCGCTCATTCTGCTCAAAAATATTAGTTCATCCAAAGCCAAGTCTATACTTGACAAAAGTTGAGAAAAGGAGGCAAGGAAAGCAGAAAAGGCTGTTTCTAGCTGGACATCCACAAAGCCTATTTTCTTGTACACTTAACTTGAAAAGAGCGTGTATCCTTCTGTCTCGTAGTTTGAAGCAAACCTTTCAGCTCCAGTGTTGGTCTTCCTTTAGTTATTATTTCCTGCTTTGTTTAAGTCTATACTTTTGTCAAGTATAGACTTGGCTTTGGATGAACTAATATTTTTGTGCAGAATGAGCGGCGCATGGAGTGAAAGTCCACTTTAGAAAACTGTTTAAGTGTTGACTAGATGACTAGAACATGGATGACTAGAAATGTAGTCATTCATGTTGATGTCAAAAGAGAGGAGAACACAATAAATCTATGGCTGCACTTCACTTATTTACTGTATGGCTAGTTCCCTGTCACTTACTCTGCAGACACGTCACAAAACCAATGTCTGGGATCATGAGCGCCCCCTGCCATGAGGCAGGAAAACTGTCTGCCTCACCTCGAATTTTTACGATCGCTCCTCAGCACATGAATCATGTTACACACCAAGTTGGTGACAAAAAACTGTACAGTATATACATTAGCTAAATTGTGGAAGATCAGTTCATATATTAAATGTTTTTTAACCATTTTATTGGTGACATACAGATAGGACGAACTTGCTCCCATCAAATGGTTGCCAGCGCAGTTAGCGAGAGGTTGCGCAATCCAAGGTGAGGCTCAGCTCACTGCTGCCTCCCAAATGGGCTACTGATGGTACAGCAAGTATAAAAACTAAAAGACAAAGTATCAAGATTAAAAAATAAAAAACAACAAAACATACCAAAAGGACTTGAAATACAGGTCAATACATAATGGGAAGAGTACAGCAGTGTATTTCATTATTTACTGACAGTTGCTACAAACACTAAATCAGGTGCAAGTCCCCCTACCTTGTCCTGCATTAAAAAGAGATATTAGTATAGGAACAAAAGAGAGCTTGTACCTGTTACTTTTTATACTAAGAAGTCTGAGCCTGATGCCAGAAGGCAGAAACTGGAACTCAGCATGTAAAGGATGAGAAGTATCAGCAATAATGGCTTTAGTTTTCCTAATGATTTGTTTTTTACACAGTTCTGTAAGTGAGCTTTGTTCAACTCCTAAGATCTTATTGCTAGTATGTATTACTCTCCTAAGGGCATTTTTTGACCTAATACTAAGATTTCCAAACCAACAGAGGAAGGAAAAGGTCAACACAGATTCAATATATGATCTATAAAATAAGATCATCAATGACTTATCAACTTGAAACTTTGCCAGTCTCCTTAGACAAAATAATCTTTGCTGGCCCTTTTTTGTCGGTTTTCTGAATGACAGGTAAATTGTAACTTATTATCCAAAATACTCCCAAGATATTTTTAGTTCTCTACACCTCCCGGTCTGACCTTTAATTACTGTTTGATTTGTGATATCGGGTATCTGTCTAAAATCAATGGACATGTCCTTTGTATTCTGTACATGAAATGAAAGAAAAGCTTCATCACACCAGTCAACAGATTCATCGACCACAGGACCATGGGCATGTTCATCATCATGAAGAAGGCTAATTATCACAGAGTCATCTGCAAATTTTAATATTAACCTATTATCATGCCAGCTGCAACAGTTGTCCATGTACAAAATGTAAAGAGGGGAAAGGACGCAGCCTTGAGGGGACCCTCATCAGCTGCGCAGCCAAGCATTTGAATGAGAAATTGCAAAAATTCAGCGATTTTGAAGCAATAATTAAAATTGGTTAAGCTAAATGAAAAATAAATACTTTATAGTACAAACCACAGGGCGAAAATAGCAATGTAAATTATCTAATATAAATTATCTTATTATTCTTCCATGATGACAGGTGAGGCCTTCCCTGACGTCACTGCTACTCTGACTTACTTGTATGTGTCGACTCGTCTCTTATCAACCTGTCACATTGCTAAGACAATATTAATACATATTTATTATTTATTAATAATAAATAGAAATTATTATTAATCGATATTAAATGTTATTAATAACAATAATATAGACGGGGAAATGATTTGTAAATAAAAAATATTGTTAAAAGAAATAAACATCTTGACACATTAACAGACTTTCAGAATTGTAATCAATAGTTAAATATGTATTTCAATTGTCCAGTGATTCTTGAGAAGAGGGACAAAACAGATCCTATGGATAAAGCACAAAATGTGAATAAAATATACACAAAATATAATTTTTTCAAATATCTGACTAATCTAAACTGGCCACGTGAGCACAACAATGTATGTTTTCCTGGTGTTTGCTGAATATTATTCATTTTAAGCTTTGTAGTGGTGTCTGTAAAATCCTTTGTCCTGGAGCAGAACTCAGCAGATTATAATAGTTTAAAACAATTAAAGGAATACTAAGATAATATATTATGACAATTAAGTCTAAGTATTCAAATAAATAATTATAAAAGTATCAATACATTGAATTAAAAATCATTTTTATATATTTTCCAACTCAACTGAAATTTGTCCCTAGTTTTTGTCAACACCATCAGACATAAAAAGAATGTAAAAAAAAAAAAAAAAAAAAATCAGGCATTATTGAGGGGCATCAGAACTTCTGAGGACCTCATGACCTCTGTCGTGGAAAAATTACTTTAACAAGAGTCTGGATGAGAAGAAAATAAGAAATGTATTAAAACCTTGCGAGGTGAGAACAGAAAGATAGAGTCAAAGGAGTCTGTCAAGTCTGCTCTGACCAACAGTGGATCTGGCTTCCTTTTATAGGTTCTGGTCAGAGAAGAGAGACTTGATTGGATGAGAGGTGTGAATCCCTGAAAGTGATGTACCAGGGATTCTGTGGAACCCAACACAGATGGTCTGGTCATTTGTCTATTGTTAAGGAAAGGAGGATGTTCTCTGATGCTAAAGAGGGCAGATAAGTTCTACATGGGGGAGTAACACTTAGATAGTCTCCAGGATCAACAATGTCCTCTGCTGTAATATGCCACTGTAGAAGTCTATAGGAGAGCAGCTTGACCAATCTCATGATGAGATCATGCAGACACAATCTAAAGCACAAAAGGGGCGAAGAGCACATTATAGCATTTTCCATTACACCTCCTCCTTTCTCCTCCTTTGCTAAGAGGGCTAGTTAGCTCTGGTTAGCATATGTTATTCTTTATTTTTTTCTTCTATTTTATTCCTAAGTTGTTCGTCACAACCATGATGACAATTTACAAAACTCTGATGAAATTTTGTGAAATAAAAGCTTAAGTTTGGTATAATGTAAAGATTTCATGGACCTGACGAGCTACAATATGGCCTCCTTCAGAGTAACATCATATAAATTGAGGTAGTTTGGCATTTCGTCAACTCCGTCAGATGTCAACTCCGTCAGTTTTTGTGATTCTTTCAGTGAAATTGTTGACAAATCTCACTTAAAAGTGCAGTTAATTCATTTTAATATATTTTGTTTAAATTGCATTACTTCACATGTATCAAGTTTTTAAATTTACTCACTAGTTTGTCACCACCTTCAGTTCTGCATCAACCCCGCCATGTACTGTCAACTCCGTCAGATGGATTTTATGTTGTTTTTTGTTTTAAATAATATTTTTGTTTCTTGAGAAGCATTTGTCTTTAACACTGGGTAAAATATCACTAATAGGGTCATTAAAAATAATTTTATCTTTATTTTTGTCAGATAGTGTTGACAAAGTTCTGGGTCAGGTCCATTAAAAATTAAATTTTCAAAACAATGTTGCAACTGGGAGCCTGCACCTTAGCATCTTTACATTTCCAAAACATTATTTGTCATATTTCAATACATAAGCTTGAGGAATAATTACATTTATATTTGGGGTGCGCCGGAAGGAGGGGATTTAAACCCATTTTGTCCCACTTCTCAAGAATAAAATAAATTTTAAAAAATTATAAATAAATAAAAATAAATAAATAACAAATATTATATAGATGTAATAAAAAGCTGTATGCATTTTACAAGTAGTATTTGCATCCCCCAACATAGGATTTAAAGCAGACCCACTGTAAATGGTCGTAAAATGATTCTGTTTCCTGGATGAACAAATGAAAAAGATGAATCAAAGGGATAAATAATAAGAAACAGTAAGTGGGTCAATTAAAGACCTATATGAAGTATGAACTCGTTCTGACTTTAAAAGACATCAGCGTGAATATGGACATGAACTCAGGAAGAAGACGATGTTTCATTTTAAAAACCCATATAAACTAAAGGTTTTTGATAAGAGCAGACGCTAGCTGTCCGATGAATGGTACACTCCTTGGAATCTTACCTCGTTCTAAGCAGAGCGGCTCCGTCATGGCCGCCATCTCAGCCTCCTTGGACGGATGATAGAAAGAGGACATCATCCTGAGATCCTTTGCCTCTGAGCTGCTCGCCTGGTTAAAAGAATAGAAGTCTCAGAACGATAGGCGCTCCATCTTTTCGGAGGACGACATAAACCGTTTCCGGGAGCTGAATCACGCACCTGACGCACCAGGTTCAGCCTTCACTGTCTGAAGAGCAGTAGCATCCTCAAGAGAGACTCAGTCTGATTGGATGGTGTTCAGCAGCCGTAAGAGACGTTTCGCTGCAACATTATATGCTTTTGAAATGTTGCATAAGTATTTACACTGTTTAAACTGTTCAACATTTTGCCACTTTTGTCATAAACAAAGTGTGACTTACCTATGATTCATTTAGCTAAAGGAAAACGAGACATTTAAGTGGCAAAGCTTTAAAGGCAATTCTTTAAGTGAACCTGTGTGAAGTGGTATATGGCAGGCCTTCTTGACATAAACTCTGTTTCCACTGATTATGCGTACATTCTAGATATCTAAAAATGCATTTTGACTATCCAGAATGATAATTTCAGATATCTACATTAACATTCTGGCTAGTAACAATAGTAATTAAAGATATCTTCAATAACATTTTGACGACCCGAAATTCGTTTTCATGTATCTCGAATGACGTCACTGGATCTGACATTTGATGGCCGTTTTAACATAAATTCTGTTTACCACCCTTACCTTCAAGATATCTGACATTTTATGACTAGACGTATTTGTAAAATAAGATATCTCCAATTATATTTTGACTAGGCAAAATACCTATTTGAGACATCTCTAATTAGTTGACATGACGTCAGAGTTGTTTACCAGTACCAGTAAGATGACTTCAATTCAAGATATCCACAATGAATTACTGACTATTTGAAACACACATTTCAGATAATCTACAGTTAAATTATGACCAGTCATTAAGTAAATTCAAGATATCTGTAATTTAGTTTTCACTAGTCATAATTCTAATTGAAGATACTTTGAATGACACTATAATTCAAGACATCTTAAATGTAGTTTTGGATAGGAGATATGTAGTTTTGACTAGCTAAAGTTAAATTAATAGCAAATAATGACTAGTCAAAACTAAATTACAGATATCTTGAATTGTAATTTTGATCAGTCAAAATTTCTTTCCAGATATCTCCAAATGAATTAGAGATAACAAGATTTCTATCTATCTTAGATGTGAATTATATTTTCTATTTAAGATATTTTAAATAGATATCTTAAATAGATAGTAATGTCATTTTGAGTAGAATGACATTACTGATTACTGATGTTTTTACTCTATATAGTGAAAACGTTAATGACTTACGTAGCATTTTGAAAGTTCAATGAAATAATGAAAAATAGAAGAAAAAAAAAGAAAAAAGTTTTTGAAAATGGGTTGACAGAAGTACTTTTAAAGGCTGTTCTAACATAGACATAATAAAGAATAGAGCCCGCATTGGCTGTTCAGGCGCAGGAAATACAACCTGCGTACGTAGCTAAACCAAAGCAGTGTTAGACCATGATGTTTTGTTATATATCCATATCCAACATTGTCGACCTGTTTCTAGATTGTGGCATTTACTGACAGTTTTTTTTTTTTTTGCAGGAAACATAAAATTCTGCAGGCAACTATTTGGACAGCAAAAGGGGCCCCCACGCCCGCAATTCTTAATTCAGATATCTAAAAATGTAAGCTTAACTAGTCATAATTACGTTCAAAATATCTTAAATTGTAATACGAACATGTGTCCCGTAAAATGGCAGATCCAGTGACGTCATTTGATGATGTATCTTGAAAGAACTTGTGACTCGTGAAAATGTAATTAAAGATATCTTTAATTATTATTCTTGCTAGTCAGAATATAAATGCAGATGTCTTAAATTATCATTCCGGTTAGTCAAAATGCAGTTTTGTCTAGTCAAAAGGCATTTTTAGATATCTAAAATGTAAGTAGTCAGATAGTCAGACAAAAGCAAATTTATATTAAAACGGCCTGCCATACACATCAGTAAATACAATTTAAGATGTGTAGAACGTAATTATGGCTAATCAAAATTACAATTTTAAATGTCTGAATTAAGAATTGCGCGTAAGCTCCTCTTGTGCTACCACCCAGCTGTCCAAAGTTTTGCCTGCAGAATTCTGAATGTCCTGCACAACATTCTTTGAAATATTCCCAAGTTGAAAATTGAGTATTTTCAAAAATCCTTTCATAGTTTTTTTCTATTTTTCATTCTTTATAATTGAAATTTCAAAATGCTACGCATATCTGTGATGTTTTGACTAGTGTAATTCATCAGTAATGTCATTCTGACCAGTCAGAATGTTAATGCAAGATATCTCAAATAGAAAAATGGTCTAATTAAAGATATCTCTAGCTCACTTAGAGATATCTTAAAAGGAATTTGCACTAGTCAGTAATATAATTCCAGGTATGTGTAATTTAGCCTCGTCATTATTTGGGTTCACAAAATCTGCAAATTAATTTGCATTAGTCAAGTCTATCTAGCTACAATCTAAAAATATATTTAAGATATATTTAATTAGAACTATGACTAAACAGAACAAAAAGCGAGATACCGCAACCTTATCGTTTAATTGTAGATATCTGAAACACATTTTCAGATAGATTTTGAATAGAAGACTCCATGCAACTCAATGGTAAAATCTTACAACATATATCAGAATGTAATTAAAGATAGCTTAAATAGGTATTTTGTCTAGTCAAAATATAATTAGACATATTTTAATTTACTATGCGTCTAGTCAGTTCAAAGTAATTTAATCAAGGACAGCACATTAAACAGCGTTACATCTGAAAAACAGAGCAACCTTTGTTTGTGCATACGTTTTGTAGCCACAGGCTAATTTGCAAACCCAGTCCTTGGTAGTATTTTATTTTTAGACAGTAAATTTAAAAATAAGAAAAATCCTGTCACATACAAACACAAAGACCTGCACTGAATTTTTGACTATAAACAAGAAAAACATGAAAATCCATGTTAGAAAAAGCTAATTCTCCACAACAAAGTAGATTAGTATATCAGTATTCACATACATGTTTTTATTTTATACATTGTTTCACTTGGCAATTGAAAATGCTAAGATAAATTATAAACCAATTTCAGGTAAGTGCAGGGAATCGAAGCAACATCACCCCTCCTCTACTGAGTAGATGAATGCTGCAGTGGCAAAGCTTTGTTGTAACCAGTTAGCAATTAGTTCATTGATAAACTTTTTATTTTCTCAGTATTATATTTGTCATGTCGATCATGAGTGACTAAAAGTGTTTCCATGGCACTTTGAATTTGAGTCATGGATTTGATTTAGAAGTGGGTTTGTTCTTTGTCATTTCTGCACAATTGATCTATAAATTGATCAACCAATCTATATAAAATATCAGCCATGTTTTTGTTTAATCTTTGTATGACATTTAAGGGTAGTACTGGCACATTTTTTTCTACCAACTGAGGACACTAAGCATAAAGTCAGTGGTTTCCAATTCTGTCCCCCAAAGCCTGATATGCTGCACCTTTTAGATTTCTCTGCTTCAGCACACCTGGCTCCAATTTTAGTTCATTAACAGTGCTCTGCTAATGAACACTTATTAAAGTGCTAAGGAGACACTTACCATTAAACATGCCACTTATTAAAGTATGAAGAAAGCCACCATCGCTGTCGTTTTTTAAAAGCTGTTATCACAAAAATTGCATGTTATTGAGGCAATTTTGACATTTAATTCAAGTATATAGAAAAGATGTGTAATTTAGTTCTGTCTTATTTGCCTTGTCATAAGTTGCAGGACTCTGACCCTTGAGGGCTGTAGCTTAAGACCACTGGTGTAGCGTATACAGAAAACAGGTAGAAGAAGGTGCTGTGATCAGAGGAGAGTCAATCTTCGCTGTAGAAATTGCTGTGCAAGTACAAAAATCAACCCTTTAACAGTCTCAGTGACACAGTGGTGGCAGTATGATTGTGTGGATGTTTTTCATCAGCAGTGACACTGCTCAGTTCACATACATGATGGTTGTTAGACTTGCAGGAGGCTGTAAAGATTTAAAACGTAATGTTCTGATGCTCTTTGTCTAATTTCAGTCTTGTAAGTTAATTTCATTTATGAGCATCAGAGTACAGAAGACAATGCTGAATGCACACCACACTTTAATATTTGGAAAGAGAATTTTTTTAAACCACTCATCCTTTTATTCTAATTTCTACATTGTTTTGGCTAATCACATAGATGAAACATAGAGCTTGTGGTTGTTACAGGACTCCCACTGGACAGTGCAATCGCTCTTAAAATTATATGAGCTTCGTCAACACAGACAGCAGATCAATAATTTCATAAGACATAAAAGTCGCCACAATAATGACTGCTTGGACACAATACCATAAGCAACATTTTGAATATTTTTAATGGCTAATAGAAAACAAATGGAAAAGGTCAGAGAATGTATTCAAAGGCAAACAAAGCCATTTGAAATCATTGTTATTCAATAGCTTCCTGACAGGCAGTCTACCTTTCGATGGGTACAGCAGTAGGGCAGATGGTCAGGAGAAAGTTAAGGTTCCACCAATCAAATAGGTAAAGCTTTAAAGCATTTTGCCAGTGAATGAGCTTCCACACTCATTCACTGGCAATGCTTCCACACTTTTCAGCAGAAAGTAGAGAACCACCAGATTGAGAAAATTCAGATCATAGAAGTTTTCCCCCCCAAGGAGATTATTAGTTTATGGAAAGTTTTGCAAAACAGCTAAATGATCCTCCTTCAGTTGTGTTGGATCTAAATCACTACATGTCAAGTTTTTTTTTATGCTGAAGCAATCTCCATTTCTAAAAATGAAAAAAGTGTCATCAGGGTGTTTCAACTAGAGATATAAATGACCAAAACAGACCACTTCTGTTGTAAAGCCATGTCTTTATTAAAATGATCCTCCAAATCTAGAAACAGCAGATCAAATAAAATAAAAAATTAGATAAGACAACAGCCTCCCCGTTGTTTCAATGCTATACCAGTTTCCAAATTACATGTTAGTTGGGTCAAAATGAGCACATTATCTAACAGACCTGCAACATTTTTTTTAAACAGAATGACTAATGCAAACTAATTTAAGTCCAATTTTTCTGCCTTAAATTTCCAACCAAGTCAAATGAACGTTAGCTGGGATCCCTTCCCACTTCCACTCCACTTCATTCCCCTCTCCTCCCTGTGATTACATTTAATGGGACAGATAACTTGGGCAATGAAGGATAACTGTTTGACTGAGATCAAATTTAAATGTGTTCATTGTACATGAAACATACTGACAGGAAAGCTAGCCAGACAATTCAATTACAGGAAGCCCTGAAAGGGAGGGCTGAAAGTCGTGGGCTGAGGAGAAGCACACCAGAAAATGACTTGTGTGGAAGTGATGGGGTTCTGATGGAGGAACTGCTCAATACTCATCTCCTTGTCCCTCCATCTTGTAGCCGTTCTCACCAGAACCATAATCCTCTGCTGATTGGAAGGACTGCTGATCCATCATTCCGTCCTGACTGTACTCCTCCATGTTGGCTGGCGCACCATCATCCTCGTTACCCATTTCGTCTTGGGGGCCAATGTCATCTCGTGTGGGGGCATGACGTTCCTCTCTCCGTTCACCTCTCTCCCTCTCCCCACGCTCCCTCTTATGCTCCCTGTCCCTGTCCCGTTCCCTACGCCTGTCTCGGTCCCTGTGGCTCCGCCTTCTGTCTCTGTCCCTGTCTCTGTCCCTGTCTTTGCGCTCCTCTGCCCCCTCAGCCACCTCTCCTCCATGCTCCTCTGGCACACGTTCCCCACCCTCTGGAGGGCCATCCCCCTGGCCAACCTCATCCCCATCTAGACCTTTGCCTCTCTCCCTGTCTCTCTTCCGATCCCTGCTCCTACTCCTCCTCTTACGGTCTCTACTTCTTTCTCTACTCCTGCTGTCTCCTCCTCCTGCCCCCCCACGTTCTCGGTCTCGGTCTCGACGTCGGCTACTACTCCCACCATCTTCTCCCACCACAATCCCTCGTTCTCTCTCCCTATCTCGCTCCCTTGACCGAGTGTGACGGCGCCTTTCACGGGACCGGGACCTCCGCCGTTCTCTGTCCTTGTCACGATCGCGGTCTCGACTGCGCTCCCTTCTTTCTCCACGGTCACTGAGTATTGAGAACAAAACAAAAACCATCAATAAAATGCGTTCTTCAACCCTACAGAACCTTTCTGAAAAGAATCACTCACGTTCCCAGTGAACGGTCATCGTAACGTGATGCATCATCTCGACCAGAGTGCTTGATGTTGACGTCAGCTCCACCTCTCCGTGTCCCACCCAATCCTCCTCCTAGACAGAGTAGAAGCAGCAAACCAGTTCATTTAGAAGGTCTGAAACTATGGATTGAACCATACCTTGAAATACTCTAGAAAGATAATCTGGCTGTACTGCAATGGGTATAACTAAGTTGACAATGCTTTCATGCTGTTAGTTACAAGGCATTAAGTTGGAGCGCCCCCTCAGGCCAAAACACAAACATGGATTACCACTTGTTTTGCTACTTCTTTCAACTCAGTCCACAGCTTTTGTAATTAACACTTAACATCTGTCAGATAACAGTAAAGAAAGTTTCTTGTATACTAACACAAGATAGAGACAAATTCTTTAAGGTTGGAGCCATCATTTTTATGCTATTCCAGTGGTCCCCAAACTTTTTCCTGTGAGGGCCACATAACTTTTCCCTTCTCTGGTGGGGGCCCGGAGTCAGTTTTCTCCAGGTTTTCCACAACAATACAGCAGCAGCAGAGGGGGCGACCACCCAAAATTTGAGTAATAACAGGTCAATTGAATATCACATTTATTACGGTTGAAAAAGAAAAAGTTGCCAAGTTTAGATTTAACTGAACTGATTACGATAGTTTACGAACGGTAACTGTAACAGTAAAAGTGCTGATCCTTCGTGTCTGCTACTAGCATGTGCTAAATGAAAATGGGTGCTTTTCTTCTTCTTCTTCTTTAGATTTCAACAGCAGCTTGCATCCATTATTGTTGCACTACTGCCATCTACTGGATCCTAATATCTATGCCTCAAATTCTCATAATGATCCCAGTATTTAAAAAGAAAAGAAAAAATAAATCTTTTTCCCCTCAATGCTATTTAACTGATCAACAACATTCTCAAATTTCAATTCCCTACTGAAACCCAATTCTGTTTTAATGGGTGCTTTCTTCTTTTATTTCAAATTTTGACTTCCAATGATTCACTTCCTGCTGAAGAGCCCCCTGCTGGTTGAAGAAAAATCCACATATAAGCGGTTTATAGTGATTGCTCTCAGGTATTGTTCAGGGGGCCGGACCAAATGTAGAGGCGGGCCGTAGTTTGGGGACCACTGTGCTATACACATAAAGACAGCTGTTTTAGCAGTGCAGGGCTAATCTGTTGGCTATTTTTTGATTAACCAATTAATAATTCAACAGGAAAAGGTGCCTAAACAGATTTTTTTTTAAAAACAATATGAACCACTTTAAGCTAAAACAATGCTACTTGAGGAGTTCTGGGCAAAATATATTTGCAGTCAAAACATCTATATATTTTTCATCTTAAATGCAAAATGTATATCATTTTGAAAAGCTTTGGCTTAATATCTGCTCTCAGAGTAGTGGTCTTGCAGCAAATGGAATGTTTCAGACCGTCTAATCTCCAGCCAATTATTCAATTACTAAATTATTTGACTTGATTTTTTTCAATAATCGATTAATCACAATTGTTTTAGCCCTATTCTGCAGTCGAGAGAAAATTCTGCTCTACAGAAAGTCTAAGACACAAAAGCATCTGACCTAGCCTGCGAGGACGCCATCCTTTGACAGTGCGTCCTCTTTCCACATCCACCAACACTCTTCTACCATCAATCTTCTTTCCGTCTGCATGCTTGTAGGCAGCTGTAGAAAAATGGAGAGAGAGAGAAGACAAAGGTGAGGTTGAGGTAAAAACAGCAACAACGTGAGCAAGGGAGGAAAAAAAGAAACAGAATACAGTGGATTATTATACTGACCAGGAGCAGGTGAAGCAAAGACGGCTGCTCTCTGGGTAAAAGCCGAAGGATAATGGGAGCAGACTTCCTTCCACCAGATGAGTCACTGATACATTACACTTTCGACTTTGTTTAAAACATCCAGAGGCCAGCTTTCTTATCGTCAACATTTGCGTGTTATTAAAAATGTATTTCTTTCATAATTCAGACTGGGAAAAGACACGGGCCTCTTTAAAAAAAATCCCTACAGTAGAAGAAGCGCATCAAGCTTATGCATTTATCCAACTCTATCAAGTCTTAGCTTATATAACCGTCAACACAGGTACAAGTAAGGTAACCAAAAGCATTTCACCAATAATATTCAGTTATAATAGATTGCCATTTTGCAAACATTTTGTCATCAATTGTGGTACTTACATTTAGATACTTTCATTTTTGACAAAACAGCGCATAATACGAGTTACTTAATACACTTAAGTTAATCAAAACAACTAAATTCTATAGTAAGGAAACAAAAACGTAATTTTTTTTAATCCAAATATTTCAAATTGATCTTTTCTTATTAACTTGAGAATTAAATTTGTGACATTTATCTTTACATCAACAAGAATCCTAGCACATAGTCAGAGGGCCTTACCAAACTTGGCAGCTTACAGAACCATACCAAAGGTTCTCTGCACCACAGAACCACTCAGACAACATTTCTGCCGGGGCCCTTGCCCTAACCCCCCTCCACTCCACTCCACTCGTGTCTGTGATTTTGTGTCCACAAACGATGACACAAACCAACCTGACTGCGGGGTCTTACCACACCCCCACGATCACCAACAACACTGACCAACTGAGGGGAAAAAAAAAAAGAAAGAAAGAAAGAAAAACTAAAAGAAAGCAAAGAGAAACTGGACTAACTTTACATCAGGAGTTGGCTTACCACAACTCCAATGAAAACCCTTTCTGAATACCCCCTATAGCTAAAGTACATGTCTCTAACACCACTGTGTATGCAATAGAAGTACAAATGAGATGCCTACTTTTGTTGAGGTGTGACAGTTGAAGATGTGGTTTGAAATCTCAGAAGCATTTTCCACCAAACTGGCTCCAGTTCTGAAGTGGTGTTAGAGCTCAAAACCTACCAGTAGTTACTTTTTTTCCCCAAGATAAGCACTGGATGAGGAAAAAGTAGTGCTAACCTGCACCAGTTCGCTGTTGGGCCAGAGGAAAAAAACAACAAACAAAAAAAAAAAAAAAAAACTTTTCACAGATCTGGTTGAGTTTCTGCTAATAATGTGTTTGTTTGTGTGTGTGTGTGTGTGTATATATATATATATATATATATATATATATATATATATATATGATCAATAGTGTTTAAAACTCTATTTTTAAAATTGAGTGTGACTGAAGATGTTTGAGAATGAAAAAGCTTTCAATCATTTCAGAGTTGTTCATTTTTATACAATCCAGTATATGCCATGTTCAATATAGCACACAATTACATTATCTGAAATGCAATATACTTTCAGTTGATTTTTCTCCAACACCAGAAATGTTTACATTCAACCTGATGACATTTCAGGTGATCAATTCAATCAAGTGCAGAGCGAGCAATTACTGTTGAAAAACACAAAGAATGTTTTTGGTTTGGATCATCATTTTTTCTCAACTGTAGCTGAATGAGAAAGTTTTATGTTGTTAAATAGATTTCAGTGGTAGTGAAACCTCTTAGTGTCACTTAAAAGTTACACTAAAGAACTTTGCATTGTACATCTAGTTCTGCACATTAAAAACTGCATGTATTCAGGTACAAGATAAACACTGTGTGGTTTATATGCATAATGAAGCAACAGAACTGTACTTTTGTTATTGATTAGTATCAGATTAACAAAAGCCGACTGCCTCAAATCTTTTTAGATTTTTTTTTTCCAAATCGCCTGTCATTTAAGTAGGTCAACATGCCACTCCCCTGAATCCATAGTTATGTAGATGCTGGTTTTTTTGCTCTAAAAGCTGTGTAATTTCAATTTTCTGGCTTTTGGATAAGGGATCAGATGATCACAATCGTGAAGCATTCACAAGCACCCCTGGTAAACCAAGTCTTGATATTAGAGCATCTGTTTGCAGAAATAATGGGATAAATATGCAATATCATCCGTCACAAAAGAAAAACAAAAAAAACCCTCAGAACAAAACAGGCAGAGAATCAGACACGTAAGGAACAAAATGTATGTATTGACATGACACCAACTTGACTTTCAGATGGTGGAAAAGCAAAGTGGTCCCTTTACCGATCTAGAACCTCTTTGGTGGAAAAAAAAACCCCATCAGTAATTCAGTAAGCGACTTTACTGAAATGTTGGGAGCCAAATCCGGAGGAACTAGGGCCTGAAACTGCATGTGTCCTAATATAGTAAATAATGAATGAGTAGGCTGTTGCTGAATTATCAAGGAATTCCCCTCATCTGCATATTTTATTAAAGCCAGCTCAGGGGCAAATTTATTTGCTTCCTAGCATAAACAAAAATGCTAGCCACACTAAAGTGACAGGGTCAGATGACAAGACAAACACACCAAGTGTCCTGGGAAAATAAGTCAATAAAGGATGAATGATCCATGGAGACTTGTGGCTGACTTCTTATCTCTTAATTTCATAAAGTGCCAATTTTCTCTTTTTAAACTGTAGTCTAACAAGATAACAAAACTCTTAAATCTTGCCAGCTGAGAGCTTTTATTTTTAAATATATTCAAAGTGACATCATACTGCTCTGTGAGAACAGTTACAATAAAACAGAATTTCATGATTTTAAAAACCAAGGCAAACCAGTTCTACTGCTGACTTTTCTAACTGCCTTCACCATTCATATTACTAAAACCGCAGCCGTGTTATCCGTAGGCAATGTAGATCATTACTTTGACTCAGATTTCCAAAATGCAGCCAACACTTCCATATCAAATGAGTGAAGAGGTTTGACATATCTGACAGAATGTACAAAATATAGTTTTAACACTTCCTCTGATGTAATTTTAAAAAGTTGAAAACATCTAGTTCAAGTAATCCTCACACAATAATAGCTTTCCCCACACAAAAAAGTGTTTTTAAGCCCAATCTGGAAGCATCTGTACATTCAATTCCAGCACCTTGATCAGGCAACTTAAAAAAAACAAACTGTTTCTTATTTTTACTCTAATGTTGTGCTGTGCCTACCCATAATCACACAGCCTATTTTTCCTAACTGGAAGCTTTCAAAAACCTGAAGTGGCTTTAACACAAAGCAAAATCATTGGGAAACGTTTTTGCAGAGTACTGTACAGGGGAGCGTTCAATGGTCAAAGCCTAAAATCCAGATTATATTAAACGAATAAATAAATTCTTTAGGGCCAACAAAAAAGATGCTTTACCCATTGAACTTTGCTCCACTTCCCTATGTAGGAGATGGAGGGTGGAAAGAAATCTTACCCATCATACAAACCCATTATACCAACCATATACTGAGCTGTGGTAGTAGGGTGTAGATGTATCATAACCATCATCATCTGCCAGCCAGCTCTGGCCAATAGCCATCACAGATTGGCGGCTGCAGTGGCAATGAGAACAACACACAGTTAATATACTGTTGAGGCCCACATCCCACCCCCTCAGTTCCCTTCCAACTATCACTACAGAGTTGTGGGTTCAGCAACTCTGGTCTAGGAGAGCTGATTCTACAAATACCAGAGAATGGTGGAAAGCTAAATATATGCTGCCTTATCAGATCCCCGCAGAGGCTTCATGGTAGCTTATATAGACACCTAACTATACAGAAATTTAGATTAATTGAAATGGTTCCTCTGCTCAAATATATTGAGATCTCCAAACATTGCCCACGTGCAATTTACAGAGCAACGCAAAGAATCATTAGATCCACAATCATGACAACAAAAGACAGTTTAGAGTTTAATATACCAGCAAATATGGAAGATCAGTTGTAGCAATTTAAAAGAAAACAAGTGTCAGCAAGACTTTTGGTCTCACTGCAACTTGAACCTAAGCTAACTCACTTTGGTGGGAAAACATTTTATTCAATCAAAAATAAATTTGGAAATACAACACATGTATTGCACTTCTAATAGAATGAGTGACCTAAAAGGTTCTTTTTTTTGGTAATTATGTTATTTTTGTAATTGTTTGGACGCAAAGTTACATAGCCCCACTGCAAACTAGGGATTAAAATATCTCTTTAATATGCTACACTGTAGGCTCTGCATTGATCCAGTAAAGGAGCATGGCTTAACCTTTGGATGACATCACTTGTCTGAAGAGATCATATTCATATCTCCTAGAAAATATATTTAAAATTATATTCAAATATTTGGGCAGCAATAGCTACTTTGATAAACTTAAAAAAAAGAAAAGAAAAAAAAAGCTCACCATGACCAGAGTTAAAGATAAAAACGGACAGCCTCACAGTAAAAGGTGATGGGATTTAAAGAATGTTTCCGTCAATGTTTGGTGTCCAGTTTGACCTTGTGCTTACCATTCCCGTCCAAACCAGGAGAGCAGCTGTTCCACAGAACTACAACACCTCACAGTTAAAAGAGAATGTACCCTTTGACAAGCAAACATGTTCAGGTTCACAGATAAAATACATTTTATTCTTGTCCCCTGGTGATCTGAATGAACTGTTTCCTATCTAAATCCGGTTTTTAGTCAAAAGGTGACAAGCATCTATAACAAGTCCACACACACGCACACACACACACCAAGCAAGTATTGGGATTTCATGCAATCTCTTCATCTGTAAGCAGTGCTTCAAGGAACTTAGCTGGACTGGCCATCACTGACCAGTGTTATCAATGTAAAGGATAGCAGCAAAAAGAAGAAGAAAAAGAAAAAAACTCCTCAAGTAGACGCCCCTGTGTATGTCAAAGAATAGGCTGTATGAGAGAGTGAGCTTACACAGACAGCATTTGGTACTCACAGTGCATGTCTCGTTCATGTTCGTACTCAATAAAAGCGTAGCCACGAGGCTTTCCCGTCCTCTTGTTGTAGACAATATAAATCTGAAACAAGAAATACGAGAAAATTTTTCATTTGAAAACATAATGAGCTTCCGCTGACTAAAGGGCTCTGCGTGGTCAAGAATAACTGCCAAAATCAGTTCTTGTCATAGCTGCATGGCAAAAATCTCATCATTTTGCTCTCGGCCTCATGTCATCAGCCCCTTCTTATCAAAAGCCCCTGTCGAACTTTACAGGCCTCCATCCATCACTATTGGTGTGATTGGTTTAAATTTTATAGGTGTATTTATGTAGAAAACAAACTTCTCTGAGCTGCTGTTGTCAGTATTTGTCAAGGGTAAGAAGGATTGTTAGCACAGGTAGTCAGAATACCAGTTTTTCAGTCAGATCTAAACTCCCCCTATTCACTTCAAGTCTAATGCAGCGGAACACCATCCCTTTCTTTTTCTTTTTTTAAATAGCGTGAAAATTAAAAAGACATTTTCTCTCCCATCAATTATTTCCTCTTCCTCTGATCTTGTGAAATCGTAATAGTCATTCCTCCCTGCCATGATACCTGTGTTTACTATGTTGTTTGAAATCACATGACAAAACACCATGATGGATACTGATGCGGGAAGGGTTTCACAGGAGCATTGCGTCTATGGAACTGTTAAGGGTCTGTGTGAATATGAACACTGACAGTCCGACCATGCTGGGTCCTACAATTCTATAAATAAACCTGTGTAAAATGTAAGCCATAGCTGATGCAAGGGTTAACAAATGAGCAGGCTGACCTACCCTTTTGATGGGGCCATAGACCTCAAACTCGCGTCGAAGCTTGGACTCTGTAGTATCATAGTTCTGCATAAAAAAAGCAATATTTTATTTTCAATATTAAAAATGATTAGTCTAATGCAGCACACTGTAAGGACTGTAATAAACTTTGATCCAACCATACTAACAATTCGTGCAACAAACAAGGTCTTGAAAGCATCTCCTTGAGCATTTGGGTCATTATGAGGGTCCCCTGTGGTAAAAAAGATAAAAGTAAATTTAGTTTAAACCAACAATGTAAAGAAGTTTTATATTGGTACAAACTTACAAAGCTTAAGTTCTGTTTCCAAAACAGTCTGCCGTCTTTCAATTTTCTCTCGTCTCTGTAAACCAAACAAAACAACCAATAAATGAAGAACATTCACCAACATTTGTTTAGACAGAACACCTGGTTTCAGACTGCAGATTTAGTTTGTATTCAGCAATGTCAACTTGCTGTACATTGAAATAGATAGCTTACAAGCTACTTATGAATGAACTGGTGCTTTTCATCTTCTCCCCTCCATTGTGAGTACCAACTGACATGATGCAAACTGTCAATACATCCAGTGGAATTGTCAGCAAATGACTAACTGCAGTTGCAATTTCTTTAGATGTGAAAGGTCCCTTACCTAGAAGAAATGACTGATTCTCCAAGTAAGGGGAACTACATGTATGTACGTAGTAGAGATGTGCCGATCAGGTTTTTTCCTGCTGATTCTGATTCCAATCATCCATGAGGGTCGATCACAGCCGATCACCGATACCGATCTCACAATTATTATTTTTTAAATCATAAGCACAACCGGTAACATTATGTGGAAAAAAGTAACCATAAATTCACCTTAATTTAGACAAAAACTTGTTTTTAATAACTTTTCCAAGAAAAAAAAAAGAAAAAAAACAGACACTGCACAAATTGTACTGCTATCGGTACTATCTTTAACAGACTGATAACATATGAAGGCTCTGAAGAGGCTAAATAATGCAAAGAGCCAAAATAAAACCTCTCAACATTGCCAAAAAATTCAAGTATAAAACTTAACATTCAAAGGCAAAAACAGTTTCCATTACAATAAACAATCCAGAGTTACTGAATGAAAACTTCCTGTTAGCATGGCGGCTAGCTGATTAGTTCTGATTGGCTGTTTCTGACTGAGCGGAGTAATTATGCAGATCAGGGAGGAGATCGATTATTTTTTTCAGAGATTATCTGTCTCATGTTAGGACAGCGAAAGTTTTAATATGTATGTAAAATGTATTTTTTTTAGGTTAGATGCTGCAGCTTTTAGCAGGTTCGGTGTGAGAGTCACTACCAGGTGGAGCAGAAGCGAAGCTCCGTCTGTCAGATATTACTACCTGTAGCGTAGCAGCGGTTCAACAGGAGAGCAGAACCAGCGTCTTACATCGCAGCTCGAAGACTTAAATAATTTTGCGGGTTATTTGTTTAGCTTTCTGACCGTCATGCTAATCCGGGTGAGTGTTTGTAGCTGTGCGCTGCTTTACCTGCTGTCTGATCCTCCATATGTCTTTTTTACTGCAGTGAGCCTCGATGTAGCCAAACTCCGTCAAGTATGGCATTGTTTTTATGCCATACTAGAATCGTTGTGTTGATGCATTTTGACCTGCTTCACCCCACGTGCTTTAATTTTCCGCTGCAACACACAAACTTCCCCATTCACTCAGTGCGATATAGTTCCACATCGCTTAGGATTTGTTGCTGCGCGTTTGCGCAGATTGAAGGAAAGAGGAGACCAGCTGCACAGGCAGGTTGGAAATGAGATGCAGGTATCGGTATGTGTGATCGGCAACAAGAGACCATGATCGGCGATCACGCACTTTTTCACGGAAATTGGTCCGATTATGATCAGTGACCAATCGATCGGCACACCTCTAGTTATAAGGTTATAGTTGGTACTGGTTTAACAAATGAGTAAGTACTAAATATTTTAGAATATCAGAAACAAATTTTATGATATCATCATATGAGTTTTTCAATTTACGATGGTTAAAATGGCACCATTGCAACCATCGAGTATAAATTGTTATTCAAATAATAAGCTTTCGCCATCAAATTCACTGCGAGTATGATTTATCTGACACCCTACAAATGCATCACTAGTCTCTCCCCTCTCTCAACCTGAAAATTTTCTGTTAGTCACGCTGGAGAAAAACAACATGGTGACAGCGAGAGTTTGAGGCGAGTGGTCAATGAGAAGGTAACTAAATAGGAATCAGATGAACTAGTCTAATTACGAAGAGAAATACTGCTGGATCAATAATTTGGCAGTAGTTCAGATTTTATATGAGCTAATATGAAGGCCACATAAAGTCTGGAGGCCTGTAGTGACTGCAGAAAGTTGGTGACCTCTTTGCACTATGTGCTTCAGCATCCACTGACCCTGCTCCATCAGTTTAAATGGTCTACCACTTTGTGGCTGAGTTGCTGTCATTCCCAAACACTTCCATTTTCTCATAAAACAGCTGACAATTGACTGTGGAATATTTATCCCATCAAAGTTCCACGTAGAAATTCACTGAGCTCCTCAAAGCAACCCATTCTTTCATAAATGTTTTTGCAAACAGCGTACATGTCTAGGTGCTTCATTTTATACACCGGTGGCCATGCAAGTGATTAAAACACCTGATTCCGATAATTTGGATAGGTGAGCAAATACTTTTGGTAATACAATGCATGTAAACTTCTGGTTTCAATTGTACATATAAAATCTTATTTCTTGTCAGTCAGCCGTACATCTTCCTAGACTATTCAGGTTACTATTTTTTAGCACTACATAAACATAAAGAGTTACATAACATGTCCACAGATCAGTGGATAAGGGCAGTGGCAAAACAAATTCAGTCACTATTTCAAGTACTTGAAAACTGTTAACCAGGCAATTCTAACCTTTCTCTCCAGACGCTCTTCACGAGTCTCTGCTCTGGTCGGTGGAGGGGCATCTCTTGGATCCTGACCCAAAGACAACTATTTCAGTTAGAAAATTGGACGTTAAACCAGAGCAACATACAAAAAAGAAAAACCAACAATCACCTCGAAGTGCCTGATAAAGGGAGCGATACCACAGTAAGGCTGGTTGTGGTGCTTCTCATGGGGTAGTTTTTCCAGCTGAGGTAAGAAAGGTATGGGGTCCCGAGGCGCAAACAGGGCCAGCAGGTTCGGTGGGAGGAACTGCGTCATCTTTCATATCAAAAAAGAAACATCAAGTAGTTTAATTACACCACAAGTGTCTGACATATGGCAGATCAACAGGCTAAAGGCTCGCTGCATCGTTAGCGTGACAGGCTCATTGTTGTCTCCGACTTCCTTATCATCACTCTTATTATTATATGTCCAGACTATAGGTCAACAGCGGTGGACCCTGCATTAAAACTACAACGTCGAAATTATTACGTATAATCAATATTCGTTGCACACTACCGCCTTTAAGCCTTATCTTGTAATGCTACCTTCATCGTAGCCGCTAAGCTAACAATGCTACCACAAGCTTCATACATTTGTCCTACCTTCTCTCCTCCACTGTTCGGCAAATTTCACACCATGGACTTCAGAGAAAAACCTCCGGTGTAAGTTGATCTCCCGAACCAAAGTAGTCTCCCAAAGCAACAACAAAATGATCCCAACAGAACCGTTCAGTTTCCACAAAAGTGAATATAGCGCGCGGCGAGTAGCTGGATGTGTACAGGAAACTTGCAAGGATTCTCAAAAAATACAAAATGGCGGGACGTCGTAAAACGAAGACTACTGACGTAAAGCGAACAACATGAGTGCACGTCGGCAAACCCATAGACCATAGACATCAATACGTAGACCCCTCATGGACTGCTGAGTCCTACGTAACAGCGTCCGCCATCTTCTATGTGGCAGCAGAGCGATCGGAGCTCCTTAAGTCCTGTGCTGTGTGGACTTGTTTCAACTGTTTTACGAAACAAACTGGATTCATTGGCATTACCTTTCACAGGTAAGGATAAAAGATCAGAATTACTTGACTTTGCAGCCAGAAATTCGCTTCTAAACAACCGAAAAATATTTCCTATGTAGCTTAATTAGCCTGAAGTAACCGCTGATTGTTAGCGTAGCAGCTAACGTTTTCATACTGTTTTCTAATGAGAGCTAATGAAAAACCACTGTTAGAGGAGAAGTTCATTAAAGACCGGGGGATTTAGTGAGGAAAGATCAGCCAGGATCAGAGCTGAAGCTGCTGTTCTCCGATCTCTGTTTCCCAGCTCAGCTTCATCATGTCGGTATTTAGCTATAAAGATGCTACGAGTCAGAGCCCAACATGCTGAAACTGTCTTTTTCTGAATGTGAAGGAAACGTATATGTATTTTCTATTACACTTCTGGATAATTTCTCTTTTATCCTTGGCTGTAGTCTGTGAACCAGGACATCTCAGAAGTCAATGGAGTTCTCCCAGTGTGACCAGCAGACTGAAGCCCTGCCTGTGACCAGTGTTCCCAGTATAATAAATAAATCTTTTATTCTTTCACTTTTTGTGTATTTTTAAATATCTCAATCTGAAGTATTAGTGTATTAATACAGCTTATGTAATGAAATAAGAATAATTTACTCTGTTAGAATTATTTTCACTCTTTGCTGCCAATAGCAGAGTTGACATTCTGTAATAAATATTTTGTCTCTGGAAAAAAGTAAGAAAAATGTGTAGTTTAATGTTTGACAATGACTGATTTATAAATCAAAAGTCATTTCTCAATAATGTATAAAAAATAAATACAAGAAAAATAATTTGTTTCTTGTCTCGAAATGTTAAATGTACATTAAATGATGGAAGTAAATAATAAAGACTTTGTGGTATTCTGATTTAGTAATGTCATTATATTGGTTGTGTTACCACCTCCACGCCACTAGAGGCAGTAGCAGGCCCGAAAAGATGCGACTAAGGAGCAGATTTAGAAGTACACCGAAAGCTACAGAATTTGCTAAAAACTGTGAGCTGCTGTTAAGTAAATAAAAGAGAGAAGTTCAAATACATTCCGAGAGAGAAACTCCTTCCTAAAGGTGAAAATATATCACAGATTTCAAAAGAAAATAAAAACGGAAGTATAGGAAATAGCGCCCCCTTCTCTTCCGGATTGGAATGGCCCAATTTCCAAATAAGGTAAGAGACTGACAGTGGTCCGTCCCCACCCCTTTCTGTTTGCTGCAGCGAGGTCCTTCTCAACCCATAGGCAAACCCAAAGCATGAGGCCTTCACGTTCTTCTTCTTCTTCTTCTTTTTGTTTAATGGCGGTTGGGAAGCAACTTAGGGTGCGTTCACACTGCAGCCTGAAGTGACCCAATTCCGATTTTTTGGCAATTCCGATTTTTTTGCCAGGGCCGTTCACACTGCCAGTAAATGCGACCTATATGCATTCTGCAGTGTGAACGGGCAAACGACCTGAAACTGTCCCGCATGCGCAGTAGAGGGCGCAATAGCGTCAGCGTTCTAAGTGTTCTGCCAACTGCCATAAAAAGAAGTGCTCAGTGTTTACGGAAGTAAACATGGAGGCTAATGGTGGAGCATAGCTTATATATTTGAAGTAGTTATCCGGCTGGAGCAGCATTATAACAACTTAATCCTCATATAATTCGTCATGGTTGTTTTTCTTCCCACTTGCGCATATCAGGATGCAGAATAGTGAGATTTGTTGAGAATCAGTGACATTCAGTTCGGATGCATTTGAATCAGATAGGTATCGGATATGGGTCACATTCTAAAAAGAATCCGACCTGTGCAGTTCACACTGCCATGAAAAGATCGGATATAGGTCGCATTACGTAAAACAAAAATCAGAATTGAGTCACTTCAGGCTGCAGTGTGAACGCACCCTTTAAGGTGCGCGTTACTGCCACCTACTGGAATGGAGTGTGGATCAGAATGCAACTATATAATCTCATTCCCTCCCCCAAAAATAAACTTATATCCTTTCTATCAGTTTAGTTTTCTTAAGATAGTTTATTAAATAACGTAAATATTCAGAAGTAGAAGAATTCCCCAAAACATCTTGTATTTTTAACTGTAATTTATTCTTTATAAGTCTACATTCTAACTTCCTTCTTTCATCAGAGTACTTAGGACATAGCAACAGAACCTGTTTTACTGTCTCTTCTTGAAAACAAAAATCACAGTTACCTGTTGGATGTTTCCCCATTTTAAATAGTGTACTGTTTAAACCTGTATGACCAAAACGTAACCTGGATATAACGTTTTCTTCTTTTCTACTGCTTCCTGTTCCCCTCTTTGCATCAACTTTCCTTTGAATACTATAAAGCCATCTACCAGTTCTCTCTACTTCCCACTGTGTCTGCCATCTTTCCTTAACCCTTTGTTTAATAATAGATTTTATTTCCTCTTTACTAAATGGAATCAGTATCTCAATATAACTGTTTTTGAAGCTTGTTTTGCATATTTATCTGCCAACTCATTTCCTTTTATTCCTATATGAGACAGAACCCATGCAAAATATGACTATTAATCCCATGGCCTGAATTTTATAAAGTAATAACTGAATCTCCAATAAAACGTCTGGTCTATAAAAGGTCTGATTATTTTTAATTGAGTATAATGCTGAACTTGAATCAGAACAAATTAAACTTCTCAAAGGACGAACCTCTTCAATCCAACCTAAAGCCAAAATGATTCCCATCATCTCCCCTGTAAACGCTGAGACCCCATCAGTAATCCTCTTACATTTTTTAATACTAAATTCTGGGACGATAAACAACACCCCATTGTTGCTACTTGAGCTCTTAGAAACATCTGTATACACTTGAACATAACCGTAGTATTTATTATCTTTATATGATTGCACTGAGTATGATTCTAAAAAATTTCCTTTTTCCTCTTCTCCAACAATAAGTTCACAACGATATCATGAAATAGAGATGGATGGACCAGTGAAAGAGGAACTGTTTGACTCATAGTTACAAACAATAAATCAAAATCTTTCACATCACTTTCTATCTCCCAACCAAAGGATTTTAAAGTCTTTTTCCCTTTTTCCCCAACTAGGTTTTAAAATTTCTTGACATGGATGGTTTTCAGAATGACCCTTTAAATAACACCAATAAGATAACATTAACTGTAATCTTCTGAGGTAAAGTGGTATTTCCCCCATTTCAACTAACAAAGCTGAAATTGGAGTTGTTCTGACAGCTCCTGTACACAACCTCAAGGCTTGATACTGAATATTATCTCGTTTTTTAAGTAGTGTGTCTGATGCTGCCATAATCTAAGACAGATCTTATTAAACCCGTATATATCGTTTTCAACGCTTTCCTCTCAGCGCCCCACTCTCTCCCTACCAAACATCTCATAACATTTAAAACTCTCTTACACTTATTCACTACTTTTTGAATATGTCTACTCCAAGTAAGTTTTTCATCCATCCACAAACCCAGAAACTTAAACTCCTTTACCCTTTATAAATCATGTTTATACAAATACAATTTTAAATCATTAGACACTTTCTTCCTAATGAAAAATAAAGTCTTTGTTTTATCTATTGAAATTTTAAATCCCCAATTATAAGACCACTCTTCTATACTATAGATTGCTTCTTGTAATTTCTTAACTATAAATTTCAAGTTCTTACCTCTCTTCCAAATTGCTCCATCATCAGCAAATAATGAACAACCCATTCCATTCTCCAAATTGTCAAACATATCATTAATCATAATAGAGAAAAACAAGGGACTCACAATACTTCCCTGAGGTTCCATTTTCAACAAAAAAAAATTCAGGCAATTGTTGACCTATTCTTATTTGTATAGATCTATTACGTAAAAATATTTTATCCAATGAAACATTGAACCTCTAACCCCCATTTTTCTTAATTTAATTTAAAAAAAAAACTTCTTTCTATATCATGTCATAGGCTTTCTCTATGTCAAAGAAAACAGCCACCACACTCTCCTTATTAACTTGCCCTTTTCTGATTTTATGTTCTAAACACAAAATAGGGTCCATAGTACTTCTACCTTTCCTAAATCCACTTTGAAATTTTGATAAATACCCCTTCTTCTCTACAAAATAACTAAATCTTTCATTTATCATTCTTTTCATTATTTTGCATTTGTGAAGTTAACGCAATAGGCCTATAACTTGTAGGATTTGACTTCTCTTTGCCTGGCTTTAAAATTGGAACTATAATTGCTTCCTTCCATGCCACAGGTAAATAACCCCCTTCCCATATCTTATTAAAGACATCTAATATATTTTTAGATGAATTGCTAATTTTTTAAATCATAATATAAGAAATATTGTCTTTTCCTGGAAAATAATATTTTGATTTCCTTAAAGCGTTGTTTAATTCAAATAATGAAAAATAATTATTCAATAAATCATTATATCCTGTATCTACTTCTAATAAATTAATATTTTCCTTAATTATACAAGCTCTTTTCCTTATTTCTTCTGTATTTAAATTATTACAACTATGAATTTCAACACATTTCTTACCCAACATATTTGCCTTCTCCTCCTCATTTAGAGCAATTACATCTCCATCCTTAAGAACTGGATACCCATATTCACTTCCAATTCGTTTAATCATTCTCCAAAGATTTTTATTTTTTGTTTCCCTTCCTATTGAATTACAAAAATTTCCCCAATAAACCTGTTCAGCACTTTTCACTGTTTTTTTTTTTAACCAGAGCTTGTGACTTTTTATATTCCAGAAAATTCTGGAAGTTCTGATTTGTCTTTAACAATCTAAAGGCTTTATTGGCTAAAAGCATATTTTAGTTGAAATGCTAATGCTAATGCACTGGCTTGCGCAAGCCAGTGCCATAACTTGAGAGAAAATGCAAATAAAGGCTAATATTATTGCACCGCATATGGCGGTGCTCTTACCTGAGAGGATTATTGAGGCTTTTATTTTGAAATTTTCAATAAGCTTAATTTGAAATGGGTACACTAATCCCAGGTGTAACAGTAGTTTTGTTAAAGCAGTTATCTAATGCCCAAAAGAACAATTACATGATGTAAAAATTGACAAGGCTTTTATTTTTAAATTTTCACTAAGCTTCATTTGAAATGGCCACACTAATTTCATGTGTAATAGTAATTGGGTTAAATCAGCTATATAATGCTCACAGCACATTAGTTCTGAATACCAGCTAAGTCCTCCTCTATAGTAACAGACAGTTCCACCATGTTGAAGTTTTTACATGCTGCTCAGGCCTCTGTTTTAACTGAGTCTTTGCCATAGATATAACTACAGTTATGGCGTGTTTATAGTCCTAAGCAGCCCTCCTGCCCTGCTCTGTGTTCTTTTGCTACGGTAATTAATCCCCTCCCAAGTGTAGCTGAGTGACAGACAGTTCTGACATTAGTTCTGACATTCTGCTCAACCCCCTGTTAATAACCCAGGTATAGTTAGAACTACAATGATGGCGTGTTTGTAGTCCTAAACAGCTCCTCTGCTGTGTGTTCTGTTGCTAATTAATGCCCTGCACCTGTTGGTGGCACAGAGGGTGAGAGAATTCTCTGCTTAAGCAAGCCTGTTTCTCAAAAAAAAAGCACTTTGAACAACTCCTTCCCGTTCAGGAACCGTGATACGTATTTGAAAACCGTTTGAAGCGTCTGAGCAGGGGCGCAACTACATATTATTCAGGTGGCACCACTGTGGTTTTCACCTTCCAGGCCTTCTCCAGTTCCTCTCTGAGGCCCTGGTATTTCTCCAGTTTCTCCTTTTTCCTGATGTTGTGGTCACTTGGTATTGCTACATCCACCACAACGGCTTTCCTCTGTTCTTTATCCACCACCACAATGTCCGGTTGGTTCTCCATTACCATCTTGTCTGTCTGGATCTGGACGTCCCACAGAATCTTAGCTCGGTCATTCTCCACCACCTTTGGGGGTGTTTCCCACTTCGATCTCGGGGCTTCCAGTCCATATTCTGCAGAGATGTTCCTGTACACTATGCCTGCCACTTGGTTATGTTAGCGAAACGAAATGTTAGAGCCACTAAAGTCACATTAGAAGTAATCAATTAAATCTCCCGTTTGTTGCGCATCTCTGCGCAGTGCAGCAGATTACCTCATCATGCAGGGCTGGTCCAAGGGTGTATGAGGCCTTGAGCAGAATTTGATTTAGGGGCTCCTTTAGTTGCTAAAAATATCAGCACCTCTAACAGCTTTTGTGTTAGATTTAGTGAGATTAGTTATGGGAGAAGGGAGTAGCCTAAAAAACAATAAGTTATAATTTACTAATTTGTATTTGTAAATTCAAAGATTAAACTCACAACATCAGATTGTTCCTATGGTAACAAAACAATCTAACTATGAATATTGTTCTTTGAAGTTTTACAAAGTAAACTTGCCAGCTCCATAAAATCTTGTATTTAAATGTTAAACAATTTAAAATCATTTATGTATGCCTAAGCAATTGAATACAATTTAACAGCATTGATAATCTCAATAAACAAATGTTACATTTATGTATCTGTGGTCTGTTTTAAAATATTAGTGTTTATGGGGCCCCTGAAGCCCTGGGGGGCCTGATGGAGCCGCTGACTTAATTTGGATTAAACAGAAGTGCAAATTTGTTGTTTTTAGACTAGTTGTGCACTGTAAAAAAAAAAAAATAATAAAAAAAAAACGGCCTCAATTTATGGTAAAAAACCGGCAGCTATGGCTGCCAGAATTTTACCATCTTTATACGGTAAAATTTTGGTAACCAAAAATGCCAGTTTTTTACCGTATTTTAGAAATACGGTAAAATTCTGGCAACCAAAACTGCCAGTTTTTTACCGTATTTCCAAAATATGGTAAAATACCATATTTCCTAAAATGTTAAAAAAAATTAAAATGTGGTTTTGCCGTAGTAAATACGGTCATACTGCCTGAGGCATAATATCTACATAAGAGAAAAACACAGCCAGACTGTATGATATATTGACATTTTATTGTAACCCCCCCCCAAAAAACCTTATGGTAAATTACTGGTCACTGTTCTTACCAGAATTTTACCATAAAAATTATAGTACAACACACAAGGAAGTGTAAATTGTCAGTATTTCTATACAGAAAGTTATAAAGAAAATAAATTCAAATTAAACAAAAATACAGATTACGAGTAATCCACTTAAAGAAACAATTTGTATTAAAAATTTCAGTTAAAAAAATAACCAATTCTATTTTCTGTCCAGTTTCCTCACAGTATTACTGAGATCTGGAAAACAAAAACAAAAAAAAAAAAAAACAGCATGTGTCCACATAAGAGATAACCTATTGTAGAAGAAAAACCGGTGATAAAACGATTCTTGTTCTGGGTTGAGCGAAACAAGTCACTGAGTTCAGACTTTGCTCAGGATGGTTGGAGTCTTCCCAGTCACAGGTTGAAATTGAGACTCACATGTTGTCAATCGGGTGTTTCCTCTCTGCTGGAAAACAAAGAAAGCAAAAGTTAGAAAGATGCACTACATGAACATCATATAAATGCACCATTCGCTTAAATGTTTGTTTCATCTTTGTTGACTTGCATATGGACACAGGTACTTCAACCAGGAGGTGTGATCATTTCTGACTGAAAAGTCAGTAGTTTTAAACCTTTGTTTGTTGACTATAGGTGTGATCCTCTCTGCAACCAGACAAAATACACAAACAAAAACCACAAATAAAAACAAATATAACTGTTTTAGGCAATTTATGAAATAGATACTCACCATTTATCCGAGTCTCATGAAGCCCAATAAGTTGTCTTCAACCATTTATGTAAGTTACAATTCCTGCAAGCTAGCAGAAACAAAGCTGTAAATGTGAACACGTTTCATACAGCCAAACACATAGATACACCTGAGACAATTTATGCTATGTTAGTTTTTCTCAGTCACTTTTGGTGGATTTCTCAAGTCATTGTTGGCATTTACAAAACAGTAAACGCATTTCTCAAAACAATTTGTAGAAACAGCAAAAATAGCATTTGTTTGCTTGAAAAATCCTTAGTTCAGCTCTCAAAACTCTGTCAGTTAACATATCAGTAACTCAAAATAATAAGTTATAGTTTCTCTATGTACAGATAAGAGGGTCAAATTGATTAGTCATGGGAAGAGGCTACAAAATTCACATTTACGCTTTTGCTGTAATTTATTGATGGACCATGCCATGGTGATTCAGAAAGAAAAAGAGAGAAATGCAGAGAACAAAACAAGTAGAAAAGGAACCACAGGACAATCTCCTCATGGAAAACTGTACAGTGATGTAGAAATTACATAATTACATTACATTTTAATTGCCATCGTCATGCTGACAAAGGTTCCTCAGTGGGGTTAAGTAATGAACAGTAGGGTGGGAGGACCTCCATCAGCATCATGTTGTGGGTTGCAGCCATATCCTGATGTTGGACTGATGGAAACTGGCAGATGTCCTCAGCATCTTCTGACTCTTCTTCTGCTTTCCTCCCAACTATTTCCTCCTCAGCCTCACTCCTCTTCTTCTCTCTGGCTGTTCACTCTGTCCAGATACTTGTTCATCAGTTCTCAGAAATGTAACATTGTGTTGTGTTCTGGCTCTATAGACCATATTGTTGCCAACTGATGGTTCACAAGATGCACCTTCAATCTGTTTCAGAAAACTGGTTGATCGTTGGTTGAGCTAATGGTTCATACATTGACCTGTTAGAGAAACTCAGGACTCACTTGGGAGCAATTTACCAATTCAGGACAGATTTAGAAAAGAATCAATTATAAATTAATTAAAATATGATTGACATTATGACAACTTTAAGACTTATGCATGTTAAGACTTACACAATGAACTTATGCTGTTTTGGAAGTTGAGAATTCAATACAGACACGTTTAACATATTTTGATCAACACGATAAAAGCAAATTACAACGGGGGGAAATCAGAGAAGTGAACATAATCAGTTACATGATGTACAAAAGCAAAAGGAATGAGCAACTCATTTTTTTGATGTGCAGAAGTGACACAGTAATTTGAAGATTGAACAGGTAGTTTTAAGAATTTCAATTCTGTTCTCAGAAATGCACTAAAACTGAGAAAAACTGTAAAATATTAATATTTAAATTCCCTTATCTTAAAACCCTTCAACTGTCATGGACCCAGTGACTTTAGTGCAAGTATTTTGGGGGTGAGAGTCGAGAGGTCAAAGGAAAATATTAAGTATTAGCTCTGATGCCAAGCTTTATACTTCCAAGTATTACCAAGGTATTGAAACAAAAGCTAAGGTGTTCTTCAGATTTAACTTGCATGCATGAACATTTCACACTCAAAGTAATTCAAATTAATTACTGAACCAAACTTGAAAAAGTTGCTTCTGCCATTAACAATAACTTTAAGCACATGCAGTCTAAAGTAGACCAGAAATATAATCTATGCAGTCGTTCCTACAGAAACATTAATAAAAGTGTTGCGTCTGGGAAAATTAAATGTTCTATAGTAAAAATATCTAGCTGCAGTGCATGTACATAAACAGCATGGCTCAGAAATTACACATTTCTTTATCAGTTGGTTAAAGTTAGCTAACTTCAGTTAAAACCGTGAAAGGGGCTCACCTGTGATGCAGAGATGTGTTTCCTCCTCCTTCTCCTCCTGAACGCGCAAAAATAGCAGAAACTAAGACAGAAGCCACATTCTGACAAGGACCAGGCCTACTGGGCTCTCAGCACCTGAGCTAGCACCTGCTTGTTAGCAGCCTTAGCTAGCGCACTGTGACTTTACTGTGTTGAGTTCAGGACACCACAGCATCCTGAGCCAGGGTCAACTACAGGAACAGAGTTAAAAGAATCTTGCTGCTGGTGCTGAAGGATCAAGCAGCAATACAAACTAGATAATTATTTGTTTACATGACAAATAACAGTCTCCATTTACTGTAAACCCTGCTATTTATCACAATAACAAAATGAAAAACTCTCTAGATTATTCTCCACAATATTTAGAACCAAGTGTGGGATTTGTGAAACTTCAATGAAGGGCAACTTCACAACTTGTATGATTTTGGATAACACTAGAATTGAAGTTTTACAAATTAAATAAAGGTTTCACAAATATTCTGATATGAGTTGAGAATAATCTAGTCCAGATTTGAAGAGTCTAGGTCAGGGGTCACCAATTCCAGTCGTCAAGGGCTACCATCCTGCAACTTTTAGATTCATCTCTGCTCCAAAATGTCTGAATTCCCTCACCAGCATTCATTCCTCTCTGCAATAGGCTGGAAACGAGCAGTTTATTTGATCCAGGTGTGTTTGAGCAGAGACGCATCTAAAAGTTACAGGATGGTAGCCCTCGAGGACTGGAGTTGGTGACCTCTGCTCTAGGTATTGTAGTTTTTTTAGCTAAAGTAAATTAAAGATGCTGATGGTAGTGAAAAATTAGGTGGAATTGCCCTTTAGCCATTTCCCAAATTGGAAGCAGCAATTGGAAACCAACTTCAGCTTCATCCAAGCAAGAGGGGCTAACATACAGTTCTCTTAATGTATGAGACATCTATGGTTGGCATAAAATTAATCTCAAATGCATCATTTAATCAAATGTTCTTATAAATGATGGTGGCATTGGCTGTAGGAGTTTGCTTTGCAATCTGTGGGTTGTCAGATCGATGCCTGGTCTACTGTTGAGATTTCAGTTTGGTGTATTAAAGGCATTATTAAAAAAGAAACCAAAATATCACACCAGCATTCTGTTCTTTGTAAAAATGACTTTTGCAGTCTTGTTTACAGTTTTACATTGTAGATATAAATATCAGCAAAATTTGTAATCTTGGCTGATTAGTACTGTTAAGTTTAGGGTAATTAACTGCTGGCAATATTACAATATTTTTTTATGAACTTTACAATTACTTATATTTTTACAATATATTTCTGTATTTTCTACATTCATGACTGTCAAAATTACTTAGGATATATGTTTGAGTTATGATAATTCCATGTATTTTCTAGGGTAGTATAATGGTTTGAATATTACAGTCAGTAACTGTTGGTATTTTACCAATTTTTACCATAGATTTAGAGATTTTTTTGCAGTGTCAACTTACTGTAATTCCATGTATTTTCTACGGTAACAAAATGGTTTGGATATTACGGTCAGTAACTGTTGGTATTTCACAATTTTCTACTGTAAATTTACTGACTTTTTGTAGTTTCGACTTACGGTAGTTCCATGTAGCTTCTATGGTAATGAAATGTTTTTGGATATGACGGTCAAAAACTATTGGTCTTTTACCGTTTTTTACCGTAAATTTACTGACTTTTTTTACAGTGTGGGTTTAATCAGCATTTCACTGGAGATCTTTTCCTGTAACATATATTTACACAGTAATACTTTTACATTTCCTGTCAACTTAATGTCTGTTAATACAAAACACGGTGGACCGCCAGTGGACCGCCTCGACGCCCCGACCACTGGGCTTAGCAAGTTTTCTGGGGGAAACCTTGTACATATAAAATTTAAAAAAAATTCCCTTCTCACCCTCTGCGGGTGGTCTCTCTCATCCTCTGAGCTCGGGTCCTCTACCAGAGGCCTGGGAGCTTGAGGTTCTCCTCCAGTATCTTGGCTGTGCCTAGAACTCCACATTTCTGGACTGAGATGTCTGATGTTGTTCCTGGGATCTGTTTGAGCCACTGCTCCAGTTTGGGGGTGACTGCCCCGAGGGCCCCGATGACCACAGGCACCACTGTGGTCTCCACCTTCCAGGCCTTCTCCAGTTCCTCCCTGAGGCCCTGGTATTTCTCCAGTTTCTCCTTTTTCCTGATGTTGTAATCACTTGGTATTGCTACATCCACCACAACGGCTTTCCTCTGTTCTTTATCCACCACCACAATGTCCGGTTGGTTCTCCATTACCATCTTGTCTGTCTGGATCTGGACGTCCCACAGAATCTTAGCTCGGTCATTCTCCACCACCTTTGGGGGTGTTCCCCACTTCGATCTCGGGGCTTCCAGTCCATATTCTGCACAGATGTTCCTGTACACTATGCCCGCCACTTGGTTATGTCGTTCCATGTACGCTTTCCCTGCCAACATCTTGCACCCTGCTGTTATGTGCTGGACTGTCTCAAGGGCCTCCTTGCACAACCTACACCTTGGGTCTTGTCTGGTGTGGTAGATCTGAGCCTCTATTGCTCTGGTGTTTAGGGCCTGTTCCTGTGCAGCCAGGATGAGGGCCTCTGTGCTGTCCTTGAGTCCAGCTTTCTCCAGCCATTGGTAGGATTTCCTGATATCAGCCACTTCAGTTATTTGTCGGTGGTACATCCCATGTAGGGGCTTGTCCTCCCATGATGGTTCCTCCAGCACCTCGTCCTCTGTTCCCCATTGTCTGAGACATTCGCTGAGCACATCATCCGTTGAGGCTTTGTCCTTGATGTATATATGGATCTTGGATGTTTCATCCTGGACAGTGGCTCTCACACTCACTAGTCCTCTGCCTCCTTCCTTACGGCTTGTGTACAGTCTCAGGGTGCTGGATTTGGGTTGGAACCCTCCATGCATGGTTAGTAGCGTCTGAGTCTTAACATCTGTGGCCTTTATCTCTTCCATTGGCCATCTTATATATATATATATATACATATATATATATATATATATATATATATATATATATATATACTGCTCAAAAAAATAAAGGGAACATTTCACTTTAATTTTGTGTGTGGCTCCAAATCCAGGCCTCCATTGGTTAATAAATTTGATTTCCATTGATGATTTTTGTGTGATTTTGTTGTCAGCACATTCAACTTTGTACAGAACAAAGTATTCAATGAGAATATTTCATTCATTCAGGTCTAGGATGTGTTATTTGAGTGTTCCCTTTATTTTTTTAGCAGTATATATATATATATATATATATATATATATATATATATATATATATATATATATATATATACACAATTTTTTTTTCAATAAATGGTCTACAAAGTCAAAAAGCTGGACAAGACTCAATGGAGAAAACAGTGCAGTATAATCTTAGTGAATTTAAAGACAGACCTTTGTGTGCGGAGCTGAAATAGAAAAATAAAACAGTACTGCACAGCAATTCTCAAGCAATGTTTATATCTGGGAATCCAAGTTATTTTATAAAGACATTTAGTGATTTTCCTCAACTTCTGAACCACATGCACACAATACATAGAATAAAAAGAAGTCAGACAATACAATGGATCTGAAGTGTCCAACTCAGAGAAATGGGATAGTGTCTGTATGTGGAGTGTCCTTGAGCATTTTCCAACTGATTATTGGTGAGTGGAACATCAGTTGGAACATCTCCCCTTCTCTATTAAAAAGCCAAAACATCTGCTCCAATAGATAGAGGCAACAAAATGTAACTTTCATAGAAGTGCTGGACTGCAGCTAATCACAGTCAGCAGAATTCGCTTCCAGAAACACTTCATTCATGATCAGTATGAGTTATATTTACATAGAACATGGAAATAAGAGAACAGGTGGCATGAATGTGCAGACAAAGTTTCCAAAACAATAATAAAATAAATGAAACCAGTCACTGTAGTGCTCAGACACTGAGCTGGATGGTTGTTACAAACAGACTTCTCTCAGGCAGAGGAATGTAGTGTTCCCTGCTCCCTGTCTTCTCGCTCTTCTTCATCCATTTTGCGTCCGTGTTTCCGGAAATATTTGTAGCGCTGAACGTACAGTTTTACAAGGTTGCTGACTTTGACTGGGTTTATTTCTCCAGTACGGCTATGGCAAATCTGAGAGAAAAGCAAATAGTTAATCCTGGTTTCAAATGAATTAACAACACAACACTTTACATCAATCTTGCAAAGATTTAAGAGGTTTCACTTTTTCCATGCCAACATCACATTCAAATCGCAATCCATTGATTTGGATGCTTACACTGACCTTATGTACAGCCTTTCTTAGGATGTCTTTATATTCTTCCTTATTGATGTCTTTGCGCTGGTAGTAAGGTTTGATGGCAAGCTTCACCTCCTCCACTGCCCGCTCTTGGGTGTGTAGTTTCTTCAGATACTTAGAGAACAAAGTAGTAGTCATGTTAACAAAGCTGCAAAATTTATGGAATACAAGCATTGTAGATTTTACTTATCAACAGTCAAAAGTAGTAATACTCCAAGAAGTACATACACTCTACCAATATTTTACAAAAATCCTTTCATCAATTTGATGGGAAACAATTGTCCAGTCCAGCAGCAAAATTAAGTCCTTTATAATTGAATCGGGAGATCTATTCAGTGAATATTACCAATGTGAAATGGTAGAAAACTGTAGCATAAAGAAATGTACAAAAAACTGACCTTAAACTTCCTTGCTCATGCAAATACCCTAATTTTACACAAGACTTGTATTCCACATATTGCCTCCTGAGATTATGTAAGTGATTAGGAAGATATCTTAAAATGTGTAAAAGATTTAGTAACATTTAAATTGCATTTTAATGCACATTCTCTAAAATAATGATGTTGAACATGGTTTCTGTCCATTCTGTGCACATACTGTCCATACTATGTGCACTTGGCACCAGGGTACCCTTTATTGGACAGACCTGTGAAGATGCTGTTGCAGTAATCAATGCGGTTAAAGATAAACGCGTGGATGAGTTTCTCTAGATCGTGCTGAGACATTAGTCCTCTAATCCTGGACATTTTTTTCAGGTGACAGAAGGCTGACTTTGTTACTGTCCTCTCTAAAGGTTCAGTTCAGAGTCCATCACTACTCCCAGGTTTCGGGCCTGGTCACGGGTTTTCAGTTGTAATAACTGAAGCTGTGCATTGATTCTAGTTCGCTCCTCTTTAGGTCCAAAGATAATAACTTCAGTTTTATTTCGGTTCAGCTGGAGAAAGTTTTGGCACATCCACGCATTTATCTGTTCTAAGCATCTTTTCAGTGATTCGATAGGTTCAGAGTCACCTGGTGACATCATGATGTAGAGCTGTGTATCATCCGCATAGGTATGACAACTACACTTATTTCCTGTTATAACCTGAGCTAGTGGGAGCATATAAATATTGAAACGAAGGGGTCCTAGGATTGATTCTTGGGGTACCCCACATGTGACCTTTAACCTCTCTGATGAGAAGTTTCCGATTGAAACAAAGAAATCCCTGTTCTTTAAGCAATACTCAAACCAGTTGAGCACTGGACCAGAGAGTCTGACCCACCAGTCGATTCAGTGAAATGTCAGGGTCAACAGTGTCAAAAGCTGCACTGAGGTCCAACAGAACCAGCACTGTGGTTCTCCCATAGTCTGTATTTATATGGATGTCATTGAACACTTTTACAAAGGCCGTCTCCGTGCTGTGGTGAGCGTGAAAACCAGACTGGAAGGAGTCAAAGTGATTGGTTATTGTTAGGAAGTTATTTAATTGTTTAAAAACTGCTTTTTCAATAATTTTGCAGATGAATGGGAGGTATGAGATCGGCCTGTAATTCTGCAGTAGTGATTTGTCCAGATTGTTCTTTTTTATCAGTGGTTTGATAACTGTTGTTTTCAAAGCCTGGAAACAATAGTTTCCAGGCTTTGAAGAGAGCGATGAGTTACTATTTGGATCAGATCATTAGCAATGACAGGCAAAACTTTCTTAAAGAAATGTGTGGGTAGGACATCCAGACAGCAGGAACTGGAGTTTAATTGACTCATAATTTCTTCTAGGGTTTTATAATTAAGTAGTTGAAATTGGGTAATTTTTCCTGCATTTGTTTCGTTTGGGCATAGCATTGGTACTGGCTTTGGAGTGGATGTGCAGATTAATCCTCTGATCTTTTGAATTTTCTCTGAGAAGAAACTGGAAAATTTGTTGCAGGCGGCATTAGATTGCAGTTCAGGTGGTAACGTCATAGGAGGGTTTGTGAGCCTGTCAACAGTAGCAAATAGAGCTCGAGCATTGTTAATGTTTTTGTTTGACATCTGCAAAGAAAGCCTTCTTTGCATGTTTTAGTGTTGAGTAATAGCTATGTAGTCTTTCTGTATAGATTTCATAGTAAACGTGAAGTTGAGTTTTACGCCATTTTCGTTCGGCCTGGTCTTGCAGATTGAACTGTTAGTGCATTTCTCCATGGAGATGTCTTCCTACCAGACACAACCTTCACTTTAATGGGGCAATGTAATCAATGATATCTGAAAGTTTGCACTGAAAATCATCTACCAACTTATCTACATCATGATAGCTTAAGGGCAAGGAAGAAGAGTAGATTTGATTAAATGTTTCTGCTGTGTTTTCTGTGAAAGGACGTTTTGTGATAGTAGCTTTTTGTACAAGTGGGTGAACGGATAAAGAACTTTCAAAGATTACCGCGAAGTGATCCGACAGGCAACATCAGTTACAGAGACATTGGAAATATTCACACCCTTACTGATAACCAGGTCCAGTGTGTGTCCATGAGTGCGTGTTGCTTGTTTGACATGTTGTGTTAAACCAAAACTCTCTAATATATTAAAGAGCTTTTTGCCTCTCTGTCTTGGGGGTTGTCAACATGAATGTTGAAATCACTAACAATTATTAAACAATCATAATCAATGCATATGAGAGATAGAAGTTCATTCAAGTCAGTAAAGAAATTTTCCACATATGTTGGAGTTTTGTATAAAATTAGTGTCAAAGTTCGTTTGTGGTCTTTTACCTCAATTCCAAGATACTGAAAAGACGTGAAACTACCCAAAGAAATTTTACTACAGTTTATGGTATTCTTAAATATTGAAGCCACACCTCCTCCTTTTTTATGTTTTCTATTCTCACTTAAAAAAAATGTATGTAGGAGGTGCTGATTCAGTTAGTACGATTGGTTCATTATTGTCATTCAGCCATGTTTCTGTCAGAAATAAAACATCAATATTATGCTCGGTGATTAAATCATTAATTAATAGAGCTTTAGCACAGAGAGATCTGGTATTTAAAAGAGCTAGTTTAAGTGACGTGGGGGCTGAAAGTTCTTCAGTCTGAGGTTTGAATTAAGACCACTGTCTTTTGCATTTCTGCTTTTTGTAACTTTTCTTGTAGTGATCCAGACAGGTAATGTCCTGCTATGTAATGTCGGGGGACAAGACACATTCTGGAGGAAGACAAGTGTAAAGATAATATCTGGACCCCGGTCTCAGACGTCAGAAACGCAGAGCGCTGGATCCTCAGGGAGGTCAGAGGCAGGTGGCTTAGATGAAGTGAGGTCTGCTATGGGAGCGCTAAGGAGAGACGTTCCGAGGTAAACCTATTCATTCAATCCATCTGTAAATCTGAGAAACTGGTCCAGAAGACATTTCTTCGTAGGTATCTTGTGAATGAGTGGAGGAGCAGGGAGGGAGGGGGGGTGGTGGAGGAGAGGAACCAGTTGCTCTGTCCCAAGTCGATGTTTTATCAGTTTGCTTTGGAATAGTTTGCTCCTGATACATGGAGGGTTCCATCCTAGTCAGACATTCTTGAGCCTGTTCTTCTGAATCGATGATCACATTGTTGTTCTTGTTGATAAAATGAAAAATATTTGCAGTGAGCAGCCTTATTCCATGTTTGTTAAGATTGCGTCTGCCTCTTCCAAAGAAGTGAAAGCGCTGCCAGTAGATCCAGAGGTTTTCGATGAAGGTCACTGAGCTGGTAGAGCTTTAATCATCCATTTGTTTATCATGTCCAGCCTGGAATGTTTTTCGTCTCCCCATTGAGGTGATGGAATTGGACCACTGAGAAATAACTTCATTTTTTTATTTTCCTATAGTGTCCAGAAAAATTTTAAAGTCCTTTTATAGAATCTCTGATTTTTGCTTTGCCAGATCATTGGCTCCAACAAGCACAACTAAAGTCTCAATATTTGGCTGATCAGTGGTTAGAGAGTAAATCAGATACAGTGTCAACCAGGAAAAGAAACCACTCTCATTTTCTTGGGATTGCAAAAATGACTGATTCCATTTACTGTCTCATCTCCAACAATAAGCACTCTTGTCATACCTTTCGTTTTCCTGGTGGTCACTTTGTCCTTCGAAGCTTTGTGGGGTGGATGTGTTGGTTTTGCCTCATTGTTGATGTTTGAAGGTGAGGTTTCACTCAGAGGCTCAGGATAGAGTACAGGAAATCTGTTTTTCAGTGGGATTCCCACGGAGTCAGAATATTTTGAGGCTTGGGCTGGTCGCTTTGTCCTTGGGAGCGGGGTCGGTGTAGCTGTTTTGGTTTCAGCTGGTTGTTTGCTATTCTTTGGCGGAGCAGGTGTTGAAGTTGAAGGTGGGTTCCAGCTCAGAGCCGGCCGTTAGTTCTCCCTGTTAGTCGTCTTGTGGGATCTGCAGTGTGAGACTTTTGTTTCAGCTTGGCGCCCTGAGCGTTCCAGGGTGAGCTGCTTGGTGCGGGGCGTACGACCTCTCTGCTGATTTGAGGAAGAGTTGTTTCATATCCACAGGTAGCGTTGATCTCAAAGTTCACCTCCAGCCGTTGAATCTTCATTTCTAAAAACTGAAGTCGTTGTAGAATACTGCTAATGTCCTTGGGGTCGAACGGGAGCATTTTATCCAAGTTCAACTTGGAGGTGAAGAAAGGGTAAAAATAAAAGTGAGAAAATCTCCCAGTCCTTAGGTTTGAAGTAATCCAGTTATGATGTCGATAATGTAAATATAACTATAAAAACTGTGACTTTAAAAATAATTCACAGGCAAAGTTATCAGTAAGGACGAGAGAGAGCAGGATAAGCTGTTCCTCCTTCAGCTGCCAGCACAGAAGTGTGCAGAAGGGTCATGGAGGGTGTGTGGGAGTTTGCCCAACCCGTCTACATGTATTTTGTGGACTTGGAGAAGGCGTTCGACCCTGTCCCTCAGGGAGCACTGTGGGGAGTTCTCCAGGAGTATGGGGTACCGGGCCCTTTGATACGGGTTGCCAGATCCCTATATGACCAGTATCAGAGTCTGGTCTGCATTGCCAGCAGTAAATCGGTCTCATTGCCGGTGAGGGTTTGACCGTGTCCTTTGTCACCAATTCTGCTCATTACTTTCATGGACAGAACAAGTCAAGGTATTGAGGGGATCCATTTCGGTGACCTTAGGATCGCATCTCTGCTTTTTGCGGATGTTGCGATCATATTGGCTTCATTGGGTCATGATTTAAAGCTCTCGGTGGAGCGGTTCGCAGGCAAGTGTGAAGCGGCCGGGATGAAGATCAGTGCCTTCAAATCCAAGGCCATGGTCTTGAGCTGGAAAAGGGTAGAGTGCCTTCTCTGCAGTGTGAGACTTTTGTTTCGGCTTGGCGAAACAGGTGGGGTGTCCAGCCCCAAGTCGTGGACTTTAAGTATCTCAGGATCTTGTTCACGAATGAGGGAAGAAGGGAGCGGAAGATCAACAACATTAACCCTAACCCTCAGGGAGCACTGTCAGGGGTTCTCCAGAAGTATGGGGTACCGGGCCCTTTGATACAGGCTGTTAGGTTCCTATATAACCACATCTATGGTCATAAGCTTTGGGTCATGACCGAAAGAACGAGGTCACAGATACTGGCTGGAGGAACTGGCCCAAGTGGCTGGGGAGAGGGAAGTCTGGGCCTCTCTTCTTAGGCTGCTATCCCCGCGACCCGACTCCAGATAAGTGGAACAAGATGGATGAATGGATGGATAGGTTTCCTAAAATCCAAATTGGCAGTATCCCCTGTCCTATTTGTGATTTGGCGGTGAGAAGATCTGTAGTTTGGAATTCACTTCCTGTTGATTTAAAGTCTGTAACCAGTTTTAGTACATTTAAAAATCAAACAAAACTCTGGTTATGTCAAAAACAGAACTGTATCCATTTTTGATGTACTATGTTTCACTGTAGATGTCAACATTATGTTGTGCTATTTTAAATGATTATTACTTACATTTTTAGAGCTACTGTTTAAAAGCCCATCTAGGGACAAGTGCTGCGAATTAACTGTAGCTATTGCACTATGACTGCTATGGGACTGCTGTTTTGTTCAGTTTGTCTATGGCAATGTGTGTCTGTCTCTATCAAATAAACAAATATATAGAAGGCTTTCTTATGAATGTAAAAAGAAGGTTTGTGTTAGGTTGGTTTTTTTTTTCTGTTTTGCTTTTTTTTCCTCTCCTGTTCTGTCCTGGATTTTCTGGGAAGCTGCCATTTCCCTTCACAGCCACCAGATGTCACCACTGGGCGGAGCCCCTGGAGAAGTGTGGCGGCCAACCTGTAGACACACCTGTGTCTCATTTGCGAGAGCTGAGGAGGTGCTTCATAAGGACCGAATAGCTGACACTCCAGTGCCTGAGTGTTTGCCTCTACTGGTAAACGTTTCCTTAGTGAAAGCCTTCTACGATTGAGCTCGTTTTTTGATCGCTCCTTGTGTTCTCCCCGTCAGGTATCCTTGTGGTCATCCTGAGACTCCTCGAGGTGGACAAGCGTTCCTGTCTGGATTTCCCTTGTGTTTCCTCACAACGCCATTGGTGTTACCAATCGGTTGCCTTCCCTCGTGCACTCACCTCCCTGGTCCCTTCCCGTGGATTCCCTGCGTCTCGCCACAAGCTGGGCTTGCCGGCGCTTCATACCCCGGGAGTTAGCCATCGGAACCCTGCTCGGATGTCAGCTCGCTCCCCTCACCAGCTACGAGGCTTACACGCTCGCTCTCCAACGGTAGCCCATTCCTCCAGCCGCCACCACCGACAAGACCTAATCCCGCCTTCAAGTAAGCATTCTCTGAAAGACTCTCGGAATCATTTCCTTGGATCTGTCCAGTTTTTCACTCTGCTTTTCTCATCTACAGTCCGACGACCGGTTTCCCTCCACTCCCAGGTTTCAGGACTGCTTCCCCTGAGCCCCACCACCTTACCCCAAATAAATATTATTGTTTTCATATCGCTTCTTTTAGTGTGTTCTTGCTTGTGGGTAACCCGGCTAGAACCCAACATGACAGAACACTCAGGCCAGCAGCCTACCCCAGCAGACGCAATAAGAAGGGCTTTATCGGAACAACACGCTCTCATACAGTCACATGATTCAGCTTTAAGAGAGTTGGGAAATAGACAGGCCGAAACAAACCGTCGGCTAACTGAGTTGTCTAACTTTTTGCAAGGTTCAGTTCAACAGGCGCAGCCTCCAGCCCAGCCTCACCTGCAGCCCCAGACCCGCCAGTCCGTCCCACGTTTTCGGAGATTCAACCGCCAGCCCCCAAGAAGTTCACAGGTGATGTGCACAAATGTGGGGGATTTATGTTACAATGTTCCATCATTTTCAATTACTGCCCTCAGAGTTTCCCACACGACAACGCTAAAATAGCTTATGTGCAATCCCTGCTGTCCGGTCGAGCTCTGGCTTGGGCCGAGGCTAGGTTTTCCTCCCCCACTGATTTTGGTTGTTCTTATTCAGATTTCATTAAAGAATTAAAATGGGTGTTTAGTCAAGAGACTGACCAGACTTCAGTTTCCCGAGAACTTTGGAACCTAAAACAGGGACAAAGAACTGTGTCCGATTTTGCCATCGACTTCAGGATAAAGGCAGCAGCCTCTAAATGGGATGCTGCTACACTTAAGAGTGCTTATTTCCATGCATTGAGTGAACAGATTAAAGATGAGTTAGCTACTCTGGATGAACCTGAAACTCTAGAAGAGTTTATAAGTCTGACCATAAAACTGGATAATAGAATTCGGTCTCGAGCCAAGGAGAGAAATCGCCGAAATCCTTCAGCCAGAGCCCCCCTACAAGCTACCCGTTCTAGTCTCCAGGAAGTACCAAACCCCTCGGAGACCTCAGAACCTGAACCCATGCAGCTGGGTAACACTCGCCTGACACCTGAGGAGAGGCAAAAGAGACTAGTCTCTCGGTTATGCTTGTATTGTGGGGGTCCCAACCATTCCATCACTAACTGCCCCGTACGTTTAAACCTGCAGGCCCGGCGGTAAAGACGAGGAGGCTGCCGGCGCAACCCACGGATAAGAAATCTCGTCTCCTTATTTCTGCTACACTTTTCCATCGCCATCAATCTCTTCCTCTGGCTGTTTTCATTGACTCAGGTTGTGAACAAAATCTAATTGACTACCCTTGTTGAACAGCTAGGTATCGCTACAGAACCACTTCCAGTTCCACTTCGTGTTTCAGCCCTAAATGGGGAGACCCTGCCCAGGATAACCCAGAAGACTAAACCCGTCCGTCTTGTGATTTCTGGTAACCATTCAGAGCTAATTTCTTTTTTTGTTTTCCCCGCAGTCAGCTCCTCTGTAGTCCTGGGGTTCGAGTGGCTACTCGCACATAACCCACAGATAAATTGGAGAAAAGCTACTATTGAGTCATGGGCCAGTGAGTGCCATGCAACCTGTCTCCACTCTGCCGTCCCTCTGACTTCTTTAACAGCAGAGCAGCATGGGGCCGATCCCCCTGACCTTTCATCTGTTCCCCTCGAATATAAGGATCTGGCTGCGGTCTTCAGTAAGAGCAAAGCACTCTCTCTACCCCCTCACCGCCCCTATGATTGTGCCATAGATCTGCTACCCGGAGCCCCACTACCCAACAGCCGACTTTATAATATCTCCCGTCCAGAGCGTCAGACCATGGAGAAATACATTAATGACTCGTTAGCAGCAGGCATTATACGCACTTCATCGTCACCCCTTGGTGCAGGGTTCTTCTTCGTGGGGAAGAAGGATGGGTCCTTGAGGCCCTGTATTGACTACAGGGGGTTGAACCAGATCACCATTAAGAATAAATATCCTTTACCTCTTCTTTCCTCAGCCTTTGACCCCGTCCAAGAAGCCACCATTTTCTCCAAACTCGATCTCCACAACGCCTACCACCTCCTTCGCATTCGCGAGGGAGATGAGTGGAAGACGGCATTCAAGACACCAATGGGACACTATGAATATTTAGTTATGCCGTTTGGCTTATCTAATGCACCTGCCTTTTTCCAAGCCCTCGTAAATGATGTTCTCAGAGACTTCATTAATGTGTTTGTCTTCGTTTATCTAGACGACATACTGATTTATTCCAAGTCCCTGGAGGAACACAAGATGCATGTCCGGAAGGTTCTCCAACGTCTTTTGGAGAACAAACTGTACGTAAAGGCAGAGAAGTGTGAGTTCCACCGATCATCCGTTACCTTCCTGGGCTACATCCTTGAGAGCGGGCAGGTAAGACCCTCAGGGGACAAGATCAGAGCTGTGTTGGACTGGCCTACGCCCGAGACCCGAAAACAGTTGCAGCGGTTCCTGGGTTTTGCCAACTTTTACTGCCGTTTCATACGAAACTATAGCCAGACAGCTTTACCTCTAACCGCGCTCACATCCACCAAGTCAAGTTTTACCTGGACCCCTCAAGCAGAGGAAGCCTTCAACCGTCTCAAGAACCTGTTTGCTAACGCCCCTGTACTAGTCCAGCCCGATACCACTAAACAGTTCATCCTTGAGGTCGATGCTTCAGACTCTGGAGTGGGGGCTGTGCTGTCTCTGAAAAAGATAATAAGACTCACCCCTGTGCATTTTTCTCTCGCAGACTTTCGCCAACTGAACGCAACTATGACGTGGGGGACAGAGAGTTACTGGGCATCCCATAGTAGTTTGGACTGACCATAAGAACCTGTCTTACCTTCAGTCAGCTAAACGCTCCAACCCTCGACAGTCTCGCTGGTCATTATTCTTTTCACGATTCAACCTGTCCATTTCTTACCGTCCAGGTTCTAAAAATGTCAAGCCTGACGCCCTCTCAAGACTGCATGCACCTGATGACTCTGAGAAGGAACTTGCTCCCCCCCAGCTGCACGGTGGGAGTGGTTACCTGGGAGGTTGAAGACCTCATCCATCAAGCCCAGTTAACCAAGCCTGTCCCTGAGTCATGTCCACAGGGAAAGACGTACGTCCCTGCCTCCGCTCGATCCCGCTTCCTGCAGTGGATACATTCTTCCAAGTTTTCCGGACATCCAGGTATCAGTTGAACTATTGGGTTGGTCAACCGAAGGTTCTGGTGCCCATCAGTTCATAGAGATGTCAAAGAGTTTGTGTTAGCATGTCCAGTCTGTTCCAGGAACAAGTCCTCCCATCAGCCACCTACAGGATTACTCCAGCCGTTACTCATCCCCAAGAGACCCTGGTCTCACATCGCTATTGACTTTGTCACTGGATTACCTCCATCGACGGGTATGACCACCATTTTCACTATCGTTGACCGCTTTTCCAAGTCTTGTCATTTTGTTCCCCTTCGCAAACTTCCCACTGCCGCTCAAACTGCCATGCTTCTCATTAAACATGTTTTTAAGTTACATGGCATCCCTCAGGAGATTCTTTCCGATCGGGGTCCTCAGTTTATCTCCCAAGTTTGGCGACAGTTTTGTTCCGCCCTAGGGGCAAAGGTTACCATCCTCAGACTAACGGCCAGACGGAGAGGTTGAATCAGGAGCTGGAGGCCATGCTGCGTTGCCTGACTGCATCTAACCCTGGAGACTGGGCTCAATATCTACCATGGGTAGAATATGCACACAACAGTCACTTTTCAGCAGCTACAGGTTTTTCCCCATTCGAGGTCTCCCTTGGCTACCAGCCCCCTCTCCTGCCATCCGATGAGAAGGACATATCTGTCACTTCAGTACAGCATCACATTCGCCGTTGTAAAAAAATCTGGTCAGAAACCATCACTGCACTTAATAACACAGCCGCTCAGAACAAGAAACAGGCTGACCGGAAAAGAACCTCTGCGCCCACTTACTTGGTCGGTCAGAAAGTCTGGTTGTCTACCCGGGACATACCCCTCAAGTCCATGTCCAAGAAATTGTCTCCCAGGTTTATTGGCCCGTTTGAGATAGTGTCAGTCATCAGTCCGGCAGCTGTACGCCTTCGTCTTCCTCCCTCCCTACGTGTTCATGCTACTTTCCATGTCTCGCAGATTAAACCTGTCCTGTCCAGTGATCTGTGCCCTCCGGCCGAACCCCCTCCTCCCACCCGTTTTATTGACGGTCATCCTGCATACTCCGTCCACCATATTGTAGCTTCCCGTCGGCGTGGTCAGGGTCACCAGTACCTCGTTGACTGGGAGGGCTACGGTCTGGAGGAACGCTCTTGGGTTCCCCGCTCCTTTATCCTTGGCCCCTCCCTTATTAGTGATTTCACCGCCTCTCAGCCTTCCTCCTCTTCTCGGCCGCCAGGTGGCGTCCGTTGAGGGGGGGTACTGTTAGGTTGTTTTTTTTTTTCTGTTTTGCTTTTTTTTCCCCTCTCCTGTTCTGTCCTGGATTTTCTGGGAATCTGCCATTTCCCTTCACAGCCACCAGATGTCACCACTGGGCGGAGCCCCGGGAGAAGTGTGGCGGCCAACCTGTAGACACACCTGTGTCTAATTTGCGAGAGCTGAGGAGGTGCTTCATAAAGACCGACTAGCTGACACTCCAGTGCCTGAGTGTTTGCCTCTACTGGTAAACGTTTCCTTAGTGAAAGCCTTCTACGATTGAGCTCGTTTTTTTGATCGCTCCTTGAGTTCTCCCCGTCAGGTATCCTTGTGGTCATCCTGAGACTCCTCGAGGTGGACAAGCGTTCCTGTCTGGATTTCCCTTGTGTTTCCTCACAACGCCATTGGTGTTACCAATCGGTTGCCTCGTACACTCACCTCCCTGGTCCCTTCCCGTGGATTCCCTGCGTCTCGCCACAAGCTGGGCTTGCCGGCGCTTCATGCCCCGGGAGTTAGCCATCGGAACCCGCTCGGATGTCAGCTCGCTCCCCTCACCAGCTACGAGGCTTACCCGCTCGCTCTCCAACGGTAACCCATTCCTCCAGCCGCCGCCACCGACGAGACCTAATCCCGCCTTCAAGTAAGCATTCTCTGAAAGACTCTCGGAATCATTTCCTTGGATCTGTCCAGTTTTTCACTCCGCTTTTCTCATCTACAGTCCGACGACCGGTTTCCCTCCACTCCCAGGTTCCAGGACTGCTTCCCCTGAGCCCCACCACCTTACCCCAAATAAATATTATTGTTGTTTTCATATCGCTTCTCTTAGTGTGTTCTTGCATGTGGGTAACCCGGCTAGAACCCAACATGACGGTTTGCATTTCTAGACAAATAAGGTGAAATATTTATTAGCTAATGAAAACCTGAATATTAATTTTCCAATCCAGAAATTCTGTATTTGTGTGTCTTGTTAGATAGATAATCCTTCTGGTGGAATCATTACTAAAGGACTTTAAGTCTAAAATACATTGGTATTATGCTCACATCTGGACTTAGGTTTGTTCATAATGGTTCAGGATGATACATTCATCTTTGGCTTAAACTGATTATGACTCTTAGTTTATCTAATGGAATCATTTGTGGAATCTGTAGGAATAGTTTGGTCTTGTCAAAATATGGTCTAGAACAGGGGTGCTCAATACGGTTGATCGCAGGAAGGTTTTCAGTCGATCTCGGCAATAAGTGACAAACTGAACGCCCAGGACGCTGATGCCAGCACTTCTTCTTCTGACTGGCTTATCAAAATATTCACTAAGATCCTAAACGTTTGAAGCTTCATTAAAGAATAATAATTTTAAAAAATTAATTGAAACGTGTTAAAATTAATCATCTCAGTAATTATTGTTTCAACAAGGTGTTCCGCAATTCAGTGCGTTTCGGTTCCATTAACAAAAAAAAGGAAAAAAAGGCGACTCAAAGACTGACTGAAGAGCAGAGCAGGAGTTTAAATTAGCTACTCAACCACCGCTGTGTTCATGAGAGGCTTATTAATAATCGAGAAATAAATATTAAGCCTGGAAACATGATATTGTAAAGGACTGAATGTTGTGTTTTTAATGTAATCTCTGCTCAGCTTGCAGGGCGCAGACGGTTGCCACGTGTGGCGGTAATCAGATTTTTATATTGTATATTGTTTTAGTTTTTTTCACTCACCGGCAACGAGCACGACTGGCAATGCAGACCAGACTCTGACACTGGTCATATTGGGATCTGGCAACCCGTATCAAAGGGCCCGGTACAATTTGGAACTAAATATGTAGCTTCCTAACTAAATGTTTAGTTTGACTTTAACGGGTGTGCTTAAACAACAAAGAGAGAGAATAAAAAGGTAGGAGTGGTTTTGAGTTGATCGTCTGTTCAGGTTGTTTTACCTTTGTTTACCTTTGCTGTGGCACTTTACAGTCACTGTAGTTTCTAAACGTTCAATAAGCGACAAACTTGGACTAATTACCTCGTTCGTTTGTGAGTATTCACAACAAACATCAAATAGGACAAATATATTTCATTTGTTTAACAAACAAATGGGTAATTATGTGAAACTAAATTAATTATATCCTGAATTCAGAAGATTTGCCTTTACTGGGCTCTTTGGTTCCTCCTATCAGTCTGTAGTTTCTCATACTGATGTCATCAAACCAAATTTCAGATCTACTGATCTGATCTACCATGACTGACTGGTAGATCAGTCATGGTACCTGATGCATCAGGTTTGCAACCAGCTTCTGACTGAGAAACCAGTAACCTCCTCCCAGTGTCAGAATGAGGAAGAAACTGCATTAGGTTTTCTATCACTTTATTATTTCTGCTGTAAATGATGTATATTCACATATGAAATAAGCCAGAGTTTAATTTACAATTTTTATGTCTTCGTGTCATGAGGTAGATCTCAGCCGGCTAGTGAGAGAAAAAGTAGATCTTGGTCTCAAAAAGTTTGGGCACGCCTGGTCTAGAGATATGTTTTCATCACAATTCCACGGTACATCCTACCTCCAGGATTCTGTACTGAAATGGCAATCCACATGATATACAGCGGAACCAAATGTATCCAAATTAAATTATAATGCATGTAAATAGTGTTAGCATGGGTTTTATAAAAAGCTGCTCCTACTGAAGGTTTCACCATGATGGTGCATTCTCTGCTAGAGCGTTCTATGGTACAAACAAGAGCAGTAAAGGAGTTACATCATCAAATTTATTTATAATTACATCATAGCCTTTTGAATTCCAATCAAATCCAAATCCTAAAGATTATCAACCCTATTTCCTCTGCATTATGCTTAAGCTTTTGTGATCAGAAGTTTGCATCTACTCATCATGGGAATCATCAGTTCAAATGGTGAAATGAATATCTAAATAAATGCTGTAGATCTAATCATTACATTAACAATCAACATATTAGCTTCTCTCAGCTAACATGAGCTGAGAGAAGCTCATATTAGCTTCTCTCAGCTCATATTCTCTCAGCTGTAGGAATAATCATTGCATTCCTCTTCGAAATGAAAACAATCGTATCATGTTATACTTTTCTTTTTTTATTTTTTATTAATACTGTCAGTATAACTACAGGCCACTGTATAAAACCACTTAGTCATACCTTATCTGAATCTTTGTTCTCATTTTCCCATCTGGCTTCACCAGAGCTTCCTGTCACTCCTGACAACCCCACAGGTAGCATCGGCGGTGGGGTCTGTGCACATCCACCTCCTAGGGAGGGGTGCAGGTGAGATGGGGGCGTTTTGGTGCATCCCACCAAAGGGAGAGAGCTGTGGAGGATGAACTGGGCTGGGCTCAGACCAGCTGGTGGAGGCACAGTGGGAGGTGGAGGGATTTGGGTGGATGAGGAAGTTGAGGAAGGAGGAACGTGATGCTGGGATTGGTTCTGGTTGGAATGGGACAGAATCTGCATGTGCGAAACCAAATCAATGAACAATTAGAGGTTACTTGAATTGAAAGTAAGAGTAGCTGTAGATGGTTCCTTTTTTGAAACTTTTTCTAGGTTTATTTTTGCTAAATTCTTGAATGTATTGTTTTTCTGATTTTGTTGAATAATCACATTTTTATATTGTATATTGCTTTAGCCTTTCTCACTCACCTGACTGGTTGCTTGAATGAACTCCTGTGCTTTCGCCCTGCTGGCAATATTGGCCTCCTCCATTTTGAAGAGTAGAGCCGTCACTGACAGAATAATAATTTACACAGGTGAGCATGTATTCCTAAAGATTCACATACAAACATAACAGAAATATAATGTTTAGAAGCTAAGAGTTTATAATTGTGAACTCTAACAACACTCCTATGAATTATGATCATTGGGCGATGGTGGCTAAGGAGGTAGGAGTTGTAACTGGTATTATCCTGGTTCAAACCCATGCTCTGTCTGTCTAAGTCGTCGTGTCCTTTGGCAAGACACTTCACTCGCCTTGCTTGCTGTTGGTGGTGGTCATAGAGTGCAGATTGTGTGGCAGTCTTCCCCAGGGCAGTTGTGCTAGAACGTAGCTCAGTTTGTGAATGGGTAATGTAGAGTAAAGTGCTTTGGAGTAGATAATGCTACATTTAAGAACATACCATACATGGCATTCAAATGTTCAAGATTCATGTTTCTGAATAATTCAGAAGAGTATGGCAAGGTTCTGTTCAGGTAGGAGTACAAACTTACATGCTAAAACACCTCCAGTTGTACAGTCCACTCCTGTCTGAAGACTCCAGGGCAGAGTAGGTGCTGCTGGTGGAGGTGGAGGAGGTGGTGGTGGCAGCTTACTGGCAGAAGAGGAGGATACTGAGGATGAAGAGGAGGGGTCAGTGGAAGTGAGCGACAGCGAAAGAGAGGTGAGGCCTGCTGATGAAGATGAGCAAGGAGGCGAGGTCAAAGATTTTGACAGGTCTTCTGGAGGGGGAGGCTTTACAGTCTGTGTTGACAGGGTACTTCCAAGACCGGCTCCCTGGGAAGTAGACAGGCTCGATGGACTGGAAGCTGGGGGAGAAGGGCTATTCTGATCTGGGCAGTCCTCAACTAGAAAAGCGGGCTCTGGTGTCTTACAACTGCTGTCCACAGTTTGAGAGTCAGGGGAAGACTCTCTGGTGTCCCGCAAGGGAGCATTCGTTGGAGGCGGTGTGTGTGGTGGAGAGGAGGAGGGTGGGAGAACACTGGTGGAGGAGGATGTAGAAGAGGAGGATGAGGGGCAAGGCGGAGGGCCAGCTTGACCTGTATGTGGACCGACTAATTTACTCCCCTCTCCAACAGCTGACGGAGCATCAAAGGAGGCTCCAGTCCAGCCTTCTAATGTGGATTTTTTTTGGCTCCTTTCACCAGCAGCCATACTAGCTGTTCCAGCTTTTTTACTGGTTTTCTTAGCTAAACGGCGGCGACGCTTGGTTGCCAGAGATGATGAGGGGGAGGATGCAGAAGAAGAAGTAGATGTGATGGAGCTTGGTTTTGTTTTTTTGGATTTCAGTCCAGCAGGGCTGGCTAAGGATGATGGCGGTCCAGACAGGCTGCTTCGTTTTCCCATACCAGCTAGATCTTTACCTCGGCCACCTAATGACAGGGGCTCTGAGCAAGGCTTCAGGAATGGAGATCTGCTTTCATTGTCTCTACAAAAGACTACGGCAATAGAGCCTCCAACCACTGAACCCCCTGCTCCCGCTCCTGTACCCCCTGGACCCAAGAGGTCCATGCTTAATTTTCCAGAACCAACAGAAGCTCCAGTGGTACTGCTCACTCCCTCTCGCACCAAGACCGACACTTTGGACTGAAGTTTGCCTTTCCGACTGCTGCTGCTCTCTTTCTTGGATTTCCCAGAACTAATTAAATCTTTTCTGCTGCTTTTGTCCCGGACTTTTTCCTTTCCTACTTTTCTGGCTCTCTTTGCTGATGTGAGACCAGGAGTGATGGAGGTAGGACCTGAAGTCACTGTCAGTGAGGACAGGCATTTCCCTGTTGTTTTATTAGAAGAGGAAGGGGAATCTAACTTCTTTATTGTGTGAGACTTCTTTTTTGAATGACTTTGTCTGGCTTTAGGAGAAGGTTTTGCTTTAGGGCTTGGGATGGGTGGTTCTAAAGGCAGTGCAGCAGGAGGTGTATCTTCCAAAGATGGGTAATCTGAGTCCAGAGCTTCTCCATCTAAAGACAACATATCAATTTCCAATTTGTCAGAGTAGCGATCTGACTCATAGCCGTGATACCTCGGTGGGGAGCATGACCGTGAGCGGTCACAAACACCTTCCCGTTCCTCTGTGTCTTCATTTGATTGCCATTTTCTTCTTTTCCTCTCCTCTGTGGGACGGCAAGGAGATGCTGCTGTAAGTCTTGGTGAGCCTGGGACTGTGGTGGTGGTAGTGGTGGTTGTCACTGTAATGGTTCGCTTAATAGCAAAGAGGTCAGAACCATTGAGGTCTTGAATTGATGGCGGGACAACAGGGCGACCATCCCGTCGATGTTCCCTTTCATGCTGCCTGTCTCTATTACTTTCTCTCTCCTCCCTACTGCTCTTACGCTTCTTTGGAAGGCCCCGCTCTCTGCTGCTTGAGTGCAGTTTACCCTTCTTTTCCCTTTCCCTCCTTCTGGTATTAGAATCTCGTACTCTCTCATCTTTCCTGTGACTGTTGCTGTGATTATGATGCCTGTCTCTTTCCTTATCTCTGCCTCTATCCCTTTCTCGGTCTCGATGACTTTTTCTGCTCCTGTCTTTCTCTCTTTCTCGTTCCCTGTGTCTTTCTTCAGACAGACTTGAAAAAGAGCGTCGCGAGTGCATTTCTTTTCTTGAAGAGTGATGTGAGACTTCAGGGCTGTCATGTCGCCTCTTCTTTCCTTTCTGACTGCTGCTTCTGCTGCTCCCCCTTGTTTTAATGTCCTTTCCATCCTTTTGTCCTCGTCCTTTCTCTTTGCTCTTCTCGCAACCTTCCTCTTTTCCCTTCTTTCTCTTTTTCCTTTTGACAACCTTTTCCCCTGGCTTTCTTTCTTTGCTTTTTTGTCTGTCGCGATCATTAGAACTTTTGGAGGACTTGCGATTCTTGCTTGTTTGCTCTACAGGAGGCGTGGCAGGAGAGGCAGATGTGGAAGCTTGAGGAAGGGAAGGAGGCAGTGGTGGCTGAGAAGATGGAGGGGAAGAGGCAGGAAAGGACAGATATCTTTCCTTCCTCCTGCTGACCAACTTCCTTCTCAAATCCTCCACTCCGACAACAGGCTCATCTTCAAGCTCCCTGTCATCTTCCCAGTTTCCCTCTGTGCACACAGACACAAACCCATCTCCATCCAGCACACGCAAAATGCGCTCTGGTTTCGAACCAAAGAATGAAATATTGGGAGAGTTCAGAGGAAGGGGTTCCTCTGAGGGCCTCTTTTTAGCTCCATCTCTGTCAGCAGCTGCAACTATCTCTCCCTCCTCTATCTCAGAATGCTCTGAGTCAATGCCTTCTCTTTGCCCCCGGGTTTTGAAGCTGCTGCTTTCCACTCTCCTCCTCAGGTGCTGTTGGCTGGTCAGACTGGGGCTCAGTGGATCCATCAAAATCTCTGTGGAATCTGGAGGTTCTTCATCTTTGATATCATTTATTTCAGCAATTTTCTCTAAGACCTCATCTCTGTCAAGCCCATCATCCACATTTGACTGTGGAGAGCCAGTTGGATCAAAAGGGTCATATTTCTCCCCATGCCTTTCCTCCCCCATCAGATTTCTCTCTTTCTCTACATCAGTTGGACTGTAAAGATTGTACATCCCTCCTTTCCCATCATCTTCTTCACAGCTATTGCTTGCCTGCATTGCCATGTGAGGAAAGCGCAGTACTGAGGCGTTATTGTACATAGATGTGGCAAGTGGTTGTGTGGAAGTAGAAGAAACCCTGGCCACCTCACTCAGACGTGTTACATTGTTTTTATACACTGAGGTATTGGCACAAAGAGAGGACGATGAAGATGATGGTGAAGACGGCTCAGAAGAAGGCGGTGACGGAGACGAGAAGGGTGAGCAGGGAGGAGGGCTTCTGGCGGTTTCTCCAACCTCAACTGGGGAAGAGGAGGGTGATGACCTCCTTTTAAAGTCCGATGCTGAAGTCGAGTCCATGGGTTGGGAAACCCAGTAATATAAAGGTCAGCCAAGGCCACACACACAGCATAAAAGGTCCAGGCAAAAACCTAGCAGAGAGCAGACATGATACTTAAATAACATGATAATCTTTGTACTTTGCAGAAGTATTTAAACTTTTTCACATTTTGGGCAGTGCATAATTGTGAAGTGAAACAGAAAATTGTGATGTGCAATTGTATTCTGCTCCCTTACTCTGATACCCATAAGTAAATCAATCAAGATTATTTGTAAAGCACAATTCAGCAACAAGGCTGTTCAAAGTGCACAGCCAACAATTCAAACATTACATTTTGCCAAGGCTGTCATTAAACAACAAGATGTTGGTCAGTGTTTCTTTTTTTATGGTTCAAGAGCAACTATAAATAGAATCCAATGCAACAAACTGGAGTTACTTCATATAGTTTACTTTCTGCAGAACTGTTGATAAACTTGTCTCCACTGGTATCTCTGATCACTCATCTCAACCCAAATCTTTGCATAAATCCTATATCAGATTTAAGTCAGGGTTCTGTCTGGGTTGCTTCAAAATGTTATGTTGTTGTTGGTTGACCTTTTTTTTTTAAACTTTAGTTGTGTTTTGAGTCAATGTGACACTGAAGCCACTAATGCTGTTCAAGATAAGGTCTCTGCAGATTTCTTGATGTTGTTGCAGGCAATCTTGATTATAATCCTTCTTTATGATGCCGCTTTCTCTACAGCAGCTTATTCTGTCGGCTAAAAAAAAAAACACACCTGAAGCATTGTTTCCACCACTATTCTTGACCATGAGGATGGTGTTCTTTAAGCAAGGCTTTCCCTTTATGTTAGCATGAAAAGCATTCATAACATTTAAAATATAGTCGCTGAAAATTATTGCTCCCCAAACGCTCCTATGCAAATATGAATATTGTACACACTAATATCATAATGAGATATTTCCAAAAAGTGTGCAACCTCAATGGCTTTAGGGGTGATCATTATATTCTTTTTCATCTCTCACCATTAGCCTTCCCTATGCAGGTGTTAATTTTGACTTCCTACTATGTCATCTGAGAATTTCCAGAGTGTGGAGCATCTTTTATTTTTAAATAATACTTTTTGTTTTGACTGATGGTACTTAAAGATATTTCCTCAGAACAATGCTGAGTTAAATGTAAGAGTGGAGTGTGCCAAAGCTGTTTCTTTAAACAGAAAAGATTACATACTAAAATGAAATTATCTGTTGTGTGAACATTGTAATTTTATATGTGTTTGTCTGTGTGTGTAAAAAGACATTACGAGTAGGGTCTATGTGAAGTATGATAATTGGGTTGGGGAGGACAGTGACTGTAACAACATGAATTGGTACCCAGATCTGTACTACATGTCAGCGTGGACTTAAAGTTCTTTGCAGATAAAATTTCTAAGTAAGTTAGCTATTAGATATGATCCTTAGGTTGTATCTTTATGTTTCTGTACACATCTTGAGATTTTTGTGTATATATGTTTCATTCTACAATATTTTACCTAAAACCATCTCAGTGCTGGCCTCCTTGAGTCAAACAGTGCAAAATTTGCCTGGGACAGGGTTATGCTTTCACAGGGGTTTAACTATATATCTGTACTCAGCCTAAAGTGGTTCATACCCCTGACACGTTGACATTCAAAGTTACAGTGTAGCTTTCACAAAAATCTGTTATTTACTTATTTGTTAAAGCCGTCACTATCTTATGACAGTATGAGACAGATAATCTGTGAAAAGCTCAAGCTCTTCTACCTCCTCCCTGAGCTACTATTACCATCTGAAGAAATGCATCTCTCCCAGTCAAACACTTCCAGAGCCAGCAAGGGCGTCTCAGTGCTGCTGATCAACCTCATGTTCTCACCGATAAATGTGTTAATGGAGGAGAAGCAACTTACCGTTCCAGGAAAACTGTTTATCCGCCGTCATCAGTGGCCATGCTAACCAGACTGAGCATTCATGGCAGCCTCAGTTGTAGTGAACCAGCTGTAGCATATCAAAGAGAAAGGGAGAGGTTGAGCAGAGTCGGTTGACAGCAGTAAGGCCCTCCTGCTGGCTCTGACTGATTGTTTCTGACAAAGCAGTGCATTTGTTCAGATGACAACAGGACCACAGGAAAAAGGCAGAGGAGCTCAATTTTTTCATAGATCATACTGTCACAACACTGACAGTTTCAATAAATATGCAAATAACATTTTTTAAAATAAAAGTTACACACAGTTGCTTTAAAGTCAACTTTTAATTTAACATTTTTTTTCTTCAAACTGGAAGTAAGGGAAATATGCAAAAATTTGATCAGCAATCATAAGAAGGATTTGAGTGCTATGGTTTTCCAATTGATAAGAGGACGACAAGTTGAATTCTGTATAAAAGCATTTTTTAAAACAATGCATAGTCCAGTATTTTATCCTATGAGTGATGCCAGACTCATTAGAAGCAAACTTCATATTTTAAAAAAGGTCATTTTAAATCTAAATCTACAAAGGTTATAAATAATTTTGGGGTTAACTGTGTATGTTCCAGAAAATTCATGCTGTATATCTCCCTAAACACTACCTCCTCACTCTAATACATGGTTCTGGTGGCAGGATCATGCTGTGGGGATGTTTTTTCTTCACTGACTAACCTCCTTGTCCTCAAGTGAACAATCCTGGATCACTTTCCATCAGGATAACCCTCCAAAAATACTGCCATTCCTACATTGGAATTGTTTAGACCAGTGTTTCCTGACCCTGGTCCTCAAAGCACACTGCTCTGCATGTTTTAGGTGTTTCCATGCTTTAATATGCCGGATTCAGATGATTATAGTTTAGCAAACGTCTGTTAATCAGTTATTAGTTGAAATCTGCTGAGCTGAAGAACACAACTACACTCAAGTAGCGTATTAATAAGTATTCTGAAGATAAATTCAGAATCATGACAAGATATTGTATTGGATATAAGTCACTCAACTTTCAGGATAAAAAATTACAGATCAGAGGTCAAGCTAGTATTCTTATATTGCAATAGAAGGAAATGAGTAGCCAGACAGTCTTGCAAAAATTATTATTGTTTAATATTATTATTATTATTTTTGTTGATTTGAATGTCAAAATAAGTACAAATTGTACATTAAGAAAAAATCGCAAGAATAATGGGATAGAGAAGAACATTCTGCATTTTATTATAGTATCAAAAGAGAATTTAGAAAATGTAATAGAATTAAAAAAGAAGATATTATATTGAGGATGACATTTGGTCATAGAGGATTAAACAGTACTCTTAAAATAATCAATAAACATAGTACAGGTTGTTTTAATTATTGTGGACAAATAGAAACAGTACAATATATTTCTTTGGAATGTGATACATATGTTTAAGAAAGAGAAGTATTAATTGGAAAATTAAATAAGAATAAAAGTAAATTACATGTAATTGAATAATTTCAAAGGTCATCTGGGGTATGTAGTTTCTATCAGCATTTTAAGTTTTTGAAGAAGAGCAGGTATTTTGGGAGGAACATAGTAACAATAAAAAATTTCAACCATACTCGAATCTGGAAGGTGGCAGTAATGCACCTTAAGCTGTTTGCCAACTGCCAAAAGAAAAAGAGAAAGAAAGAGCAAAAGAAAGAAGAAAAAATAAAACAAAACAAAGCAACAACAAAAACACCTAAAACATGCAAGGCAAGGTGCCGTGGTGACCAGGGCTGGGAAACACTGGTTTAGCCCACAACATAGGGAGGAATTATCCAGTCCTTAACTAACTGAGAATCCGAAGTAAGACTTAAACTGATGTTTTTCAGATGTTCTCCAACCAAGCTGAGTGAACCTGAGTGGTTTTAGAAAGAGGAATCAGAAGATATTCCATTTACAGACGTTGTGGTACAGGCAGCCTAAAAGAAGTGCAGGTGGACTTTCAGTGAAAGATAATCTTCTCAGGGACCACTGTCCTGCATATTTTAGATGCGTCTCTGTCCCAGAACACCAGATTCGAGTGATTGCAAGACCTCCTCTTTGCCATCAAGCGCTACAGATGCCTGTTAATCGCCCCGTTATTCAAGTCAGGTGTGTGGCAGAAGGGAAACACCTAAATATATAGGGCAGTGGTCCATGAGGAGCAGAAACTAATACTTTAAAGGCAGAAACACTGCCTTTAAAGTATTAGCTCAGGAGGAGAGGGAGGATTATACAAATACACCAATAAGTTGTCATTTTTATTGGCAAAACATTTAAGAATGTTGTATCATCTTCCTTCTAATTTCATATTCCTTCTAATTTGAATTAATCAAGCTCGGTGACGGGATCATTACTTTTACTATTAGGGCTAGGGAACATCTAGCATGTAGCAATACGCTGTTAGCATCACTGCTGACGCCGCTGGTTGCCGGCCTATTCATTTTCATAGTTAAATGTCGCATACATCTAGAAAAAAACAACTCTATTCCTACTGGGAAAAAATGACTTCGTGGTTAACTGATTAGCTCCAATAAAGCAATTCAGAATATGGAAACATTCAGCTAGCTGGGTAACCACTTTACTCTGACAAACCCATGTAGTGAGAATGGCTGTGTGCTAACATGCTACCTTGACTCGAATAGTCTGACGGCGAATCCTCCGTTGTTCATCCACCTGACCTATATTAGGCCGTTAAATCAACCAAATGATCAAAGTTTTATTTGCTAATGTATCAAAAGCGGAGGAGCCCTGCTCTATTAGTCGCCGCCATCAGCCTTCCCCAGAAGCCGGACGACAAAGAATTATGGGAAACAGAGTTTTTGCGTGTGTGTTCGTCACTCCTGTTGGCTTCCCAATACAATTTAAGCCCCAAATTCAAAGAAAACATTTCCTTACTACTATTAGACAGTAATGTGGCCTTTTTGTTAAACAGTATGAATATATCACTATACTCAGAAATAGTCTAGGGGCTTAACCCACAGAAAATTAATAATAAAAAAATAGTTTGCGCACAATCGTTTCTCTTATTCTTCCATCCTCCCTTAATTTACCTTCAAGAATAGTGATGCTCAAGTTCACAACAGCCATTCATTTGGAAAAGCACATTTATTTCTTCTCCAACTGTAGTCAGTGTTCCATAGGAAAAGCATGTGCTTTCACGATGTATAGAAGATAATAAATGATTAACTGTGGACAAAAAACCCAGCATTTGCTACAAAAGCAGCCATATCATGCTGACTATGCCAGGAGACAGAGCACAGTGTGCTTGGAGAGGTTGGATGAGCAGCACAGCTATTTGCCAACAGTGGCCTGGAGCTAACCTTCAGCAAAAAGCACTAAGTTCATCCTTTGGATAACTTACATCAGCAGCAAGTACACAAAGTAGTGTGAACATTTAAGACCAAAATTACTAATACAAATCACCAGAAAAGCAAATAACTGCAGCCATCACTCTGACTTAAACATCTGGAAACTACACTGGATTTTTCAGATTGCGTTAGTCAGTGAAACCTCACACTGGATTTCAAGCAACATGCATGCTGGTCCTCTTCACTCGTCTTCAGGGACCTTGATTTCCAAGTAAAAATACAAATGCTACTTGAGCTACTGAGCAACAGTCCAGTTCTATTTCTCCTTAGCCTAGGAAAGACAAACATCATCTGGAAACTACACTGGATTTTTCAGTGTAGTGAGTTAAAGACATATGTTCTATGGTGTGTAGTATATCAGAGCAACAGCTTATCTACAAATGAGAGAAAGCTCATCAGGAAGGCCAGCTTTATCCTATTGACCCAGTGGAGGTGGTGTGAGATGGAATAACTCTGGCTAACATAACATCACTTCTGGACAATATCTACCCTCTTCCTTCTCCGTATGAAACTGTTGCAGAACTGGAGAGCTCCTTCAGTGACAGACTGCTGCATCTTAGGTGAGCATTAGCACACATTCTTCCTCCTAACAGCTGTTAGACTTTATAACCATCACTGCTCCAAACAAACTCAATAAGTTCTCTTGTACCCTTGATGTTTTCACACACCTCTTCTTGCTAATCTATAGCAAATACAATAACTTTCTTGCATATTTCTTAAAAGCAGCATACACTGCTGCACATTTATTAACTTTACAGTATTTTTATGTTGTAAATTTTATTACTGTACAGTCTCTTATTTCTATTTTTGTGTGAATGTGCTTTCTTCCATCTGCATGACACTGCTGTAGGTACACCTTAGTGTACATGACAATGAATTAGTTTTTCTAATGGTATGAAATGAACGTTAAACAAATCACTATAAAGAATTGCTTGGAAACATGTTTTTATTAACTGCTGACCTAAATAAAATTCTCCATAAACAAAGCTTTGTAATCATAATTCCATAGGACCAATAATTCATTAACTCAATCCACAATGTTTACTATGCAAAACATCGCAAAACGTTTTTCACACCAAATCTACAAAACCATCAAAGCACAAAACTTACTTTGCAAAAAAAGAGGAAAGCAACAGAAAACTTTTCAACATAAATAACGGTTGTGTTCACACAACCCAATAATCAACCAGTCTGACCAATAAGGATATTTTGTACCGTAATTTTAACCCAGTTCACTGAGATAACAGAGCTCACTTGTAACAGAAGACTTGAAAATGAATAAATTCATCACCCCCAATGTATCTATGTCACACTTTTGCAGAAAAATGTTGAGTTTTTGTCCAGATGAATAAAATAGAAAATTTATACAGAAAAAAAATTGTTTTTCAACTATATGGTATTCTAGAAGCTTTTTGACATGCTTTTACATAACTTTACAATTATCCCTGTTAAAACTGAAAGTTCCATGAGAAAAAAATGGTAGAAATTAGAGAACAATTTTTCTGTTTCAAAAGCTCTGTATTTTGGAACATAACAAAATATAAAAATCTTATCTATTATAGTGATGGAAAATCTCTGAAAACCAGTTCTTTACTTGTTCCTGTGTATTATTAATGAAACATATCTTAAAATCTGTAAACAATTCAATAAAATTGTATTAATGTCCTCTGTTATGGACATCAGTACCTGATAATTTTATCCTATATGAAAACACTATATGCAATTGAAACCTTACACAGGAGATCACCCTGGATACTCCTTTGTTCCCCTCTGTGAAACATGGGGATGGCACCATCATACTGAGGGGATGCTTTCCTTCGGCAGAAACAGTGAAGCTGGACAGTCTGGATGACATGGATCCTGTTGTAGGCAGCAGAAGATTTGAGATTGGAGTGTAGGTTCACATTCCAACAGGATACTGAACATACAGGAAAAGCTACACCAAATGATGTTTTAGTGGCTTAGTAACAGGCACCCTGTGACAGTCTGTAACTGTTCAAAAATAGTCAAGACATGGTCAAAGAAAATTTGGTTCTACAAAGTGCTGACACAGGAAAGTAGACCACAAATGCACTCTACATTTCACATTCTTATTTTTAAAATGTTTGACAATCATCAGCCGCTTCCTTTTACTTCAAAATGTGCACATCCTTGTGTTGGTCTGTCACATAAAATTCCACTCAAATACATTAAATTTTGTGGCTGCAGAGGGAAAATCTTCAAGGGGTGTGAATGCATATATCCTCAAGACCTTGAATTGTGTAGAAGGGATAACATATGGAATTTAGTGAGTATCGTAATATTTCCGCATTCTGATATCATCCTGAATTACTTTGTGATTCTCATCTCTGAGCTGTTTAGAGATACCTAATTGCTAGATATTTCACCTCTCATCTTTGTCTTCAAGAAACAAGAGAAGTCCAGTTTTCTTGTACGGTACTTGAACATTTCCCAGGAGAATCTGTACCAGAGTTGGCTTCTTCACATTGAAGCCAAGTGTTTTCCCTTTTTGAGAAAAAAGCGGCTGCTAACCAAGCTCACTTCTCCTGGCTGTGAGACAAATCTGATGTGATCACTTTTGAAGTAAAACACACAGGTGTGTGATAGTGTATTCCATCTGACTAGAGAAGGTAGAGTGTGTTGATTATGGTCAGACTGTAGAAAATGTAGAACAAAGTTCTATCAAGTCTGAGTCAGGGATGTCCAAAACTTTTTTCTGTAAAATCCAAGTTAAGTAACACGTTGCTGATGCCGGAGTCATTTTCTTTCAACTGTGTCAATGTAAGAGGACATCAGACAAAACAGCACATGACTGAACTAAGACCTAATTTAACACAGAGACATTTTTAGGAAAATAATTTAACATGCATAAAGCTGTTTTGGACTCCTGTAAGGATATTTTGAAAAATGTTAAGTTGGGGTCATTTACCCCATTAGAACAATTACAGACAAAAATAGCAGAAATGAGTTGACACCTGTTGAAAGCCAAAACCATTTAACAGAGTTCACTTCAAAATAAATTTGTTTGATCATTCTAAGTAACTGACAGCTAATATGGATAGATTGCTATGAAACATTAATAGCTTATGGTCCCTGGACATCCACAGCTATTAAATCAAACTCACCCTTCCATATGAAGACTCTGCCAGAGCAACAGCTCAAGAGACTCAAGTCCCAGACCTAAAGTACAAATTAAGTTTCAAGTCTTTCCTTCAGAAACTTAAGTGCAACACAGATCCATGTATTAATGCTCATCTCTAGTCTGAGCTTTTCAAAGAAAGATGAAAAAAATAACAGAAAGAATGATTGTTCCAGAACGCCCAAGAAAATTGATGAACTTATGGGGCTCAGTGAAAGCTGCAGGTGTGTGGCAGTAAACCTGAATGATTGACAGTGTGTAAGGTGTGTGTTTTAAAACAAAACAGAGATCCATGTATTCTTCTTAAATACCATCTAGAGTTGCTTAAAAACTAGATTTTAAATGATATAAAGCCGGCATTTGGCACATATGGTCTCTGCAGCCTCACCTCAGCAGTGCTAGTGTCATTATGATAGGTCTGTTGGTAACATAATCCTCCATATAAATGGCAGAAAAAAAATGATTTGGTCAGAAACCAGCAGAATGAACAGAAAGGGAGAAACAGGCAAAAATTAAACCACATAACTGTTGATGAAACATTATGGTAAAGCATGTTAAACAAAACCTTCTACTGTCAAAAACACTTCAAACCTAAACAACTATTTAATTTGCCTGCCGCTCTGAAAGGAAAACAATCCTTCCAGTGAGAGCCAGGGGGAGCTGGGATGCTCGTAGTCGCTGCTGAAGAAGGTGGAAAGACTTTTGTCTTTAGACCAGTCCAGCATCTTTGGCCATCTTGTAAAATGCTCCCTTGAGAGCGATGAGATTGGACGGAGAGTCAAACTCTGCCATCTCTCCTTTATCCAACACCAAAACCCTAAATCACACAAAGAGTGAGGGTTTATTCTTCAGATTGCACAGTTTAAAACCAAAACAACAGACAGCCAGAAGTTTGTTTACATATTTCTAATGTATACTAAAAATGAATTTCTGGGCGTAATCATGAGACGTGGTGATGCATTCCTCTTTTAGATATTTATCTGTAACGTTTTTAAACTGTGATGAGACCACTTGGGAAAAAAAAGGTTATTTTGTAGTTTTCAAGCCATTCAGTGGTGTACTTTTGGGCTGGCAGTGGTTCTGGTCTTAGAAGTGTCTTTGTAGGGTTGTCAAAATTATCGTTATCTTGATAATATTGCAACTAGGAAATCTATTTATTGAAAGGTATTCATTAGTGTCAAAATCGACATAAACTGACCCAATTATCACAATTATACTGACAACTAAATTGTTGCACTTCTTACAGTTGCAACGCTGCAATAACAGACACTCAAACCCTCTTGTCCACCCAGCTGTGGCTGACCTGATCTAATATTGAAGCCGTCAGATTTAAACTCTGCTGACATGGTCAGCAAATCAAGAATAAAATGAAAGTGATCTTATTTAACCAACAAAAGTACTGTTGAGAGGTGCTATGTATCAGATGTACAGAGGTAAGTCGCCACGTTAGCTACCCTAATGCTACAATACCAATCTTTGAAGGCAGTAACTGTAGAGACTAAATGTCCTCTTTTCCCCAGGTGTATCCATTTTTCATGTTCTGTCCGGAGCATCCGGGGGCTAAATTTAATTGATGAAAGTAGTCGGGTTTTTATAATTTTTCTTCATAAAGACTAGATGCATGGAATACAACAGCCGTTTTTCAGTAGATGAAACAAGAGGTGTGCTTGTGTTCATAAAGTGCAAGTATAAATTTAAGGAACAAATTAAAATAAATCTTTCATTCAGAGTTCATTGTAGTGTGTGCACAGGAGTGAGGATTTGTTCTTCAAAGTGTACAGTTTAAAACCAGAACAACAGACACAGCCGGAAGGAGTGACACAAAGTATGTTTTGCTGTGTACAAAGTAAGGAGGATGAAAATGAAAACTAAAGACTGGGGTATACACATTGATTTTGTTTGACTTCTTTAAAAAAAAAAAGAGTTCTTCAAAGAGTTATTGAAGATGGTGATGGCTGTTGGCAGTACAGCGGTTTGTACTACACTGAACCTGAAGAAACATCTGACTGAAGATATTCTGCCTTCCCAAGAGAGCCTGGGGAAGAGGATGTCTTCACCAGGCTTCTTGTTCCTATGAAGAATACTTCTTTGCATAATCATCTCCAGAGGTTCCACAGTCATCCTCAGAACTAGAATCAGCCTTCTTTATCATGTTACTGAACCTTATATATATATATATATATATATATATATATATATATATATATATATATATATATATATATATATATATATATATATATATATATCAAGGACAGCACAGAGGCCCTCATCCTGGCTGCCCAGGAACAGGCCCTAAACACCAGAGCAATAGAGGCTCAGATCTACCACACCAGACAAGACCCAAGGTGTAGGTTGTGCAAGGAGGCCTCTGAGACAGTCCAGCACATAACAGCAGGGTGCAAGATGCTGGCAGGGAAAGCGTACATGGAACGACATAACCAAGTGGCGGGCATAGTGTACAGGAACATCTGTGCAGAATATGGACTGGAAGCCCCGAGGTCAAAATGGGGGACACCCCCAAAGGTGGTGGAGAATGACCGAGCTAAGATCCTGTGGGACTTCCAGATCCAGACAGACAAGACAGTAATGGAGAACCAACCGGACATTGTGGTGGTGGACAAAGAACAGAGGAAAGCCGTTGTGGTGGATGTAGCAATACCAAGTGACCACAACATCAGGAAAAAGGAGCATGAGAAACTGGAGAAATACCAGGGCCTCAGAGAGGAACTGGAGAAGGCCTGGAAGGTGAAGACCACAGTGGTGCCTGTGGTCATCGGAGCCCTCGGGGCAGTCACCCCCAAACTGGAGCAGTGGCTCAAACAGATCCCAGGAACAACATCAGACATCTCAGTCCAGAAACGTGCAGTTCTAGGCACAGCCAAGATACTGCGCAGAACCCTCAAGCTCCCAGGCCTCTGGTAGAGGACCCGAGCTCAGAGGATGAAAGAGACCACCCACGGAGGGTGAGAGGGGAATTTTTTTTAATATATACATATATATATATGTTTGTGTTATGGTGTGGGAATGATGATTGTTGATTACAGGAGGAACAGGATTAGATCAAACCCTATTTCCATCATGGGAGAAGTGGAGTTATGGTTTAGGAATATAAATACCTCTGTGTTTGCTTTGACAACAGACTGCACTGGAGACACAACAGTGAAGCATCTATAAGAAGGAGCAGAGCAGACTGTACTTCTTGAGGAAGCTAATATCCTTCAAGGTTTGCAGGAAGATGTTAAAGATCTTCTATACGTCTGTTGTTGAGAGCATCATCTCTGCTGCCATCATCTGTTGGGGCAGCAGCATCAGAACCAGGAATCTAAAATGGCTCAACAACCTGATAAAGAAGGATGGTTCTGAGGACGTCTGTCGAACCTCTGCAGATGACGATGCAAAGGAGGATTCTTCATAGGATTGATAAAATTATGGACAACAATGACCATCCTTTTCACAAGACTGTGTTGGGAAGGCAGAGTATCTTCAGTCAGAAGCTTCATCAGATTCAGTGCAGTAGAGACCACTACAGTAAATCTTTCCTGCCAAAAGCCATCACCATCTTCAATAACTCTTTTATGAATCGGGGGCTGCGGTGGTGCAAGGTTTAAGCACAACCCACTTAAGGAGGCCTTAGTCTTCAATGAAGCCGTCTCAGGTTCAATTCCCGGCCTGGGGACCTTTGCCGCATGTCTTTCCTCTCTCATTACCTACTTTCCTGTCAAAGCACCTTCAAATAAAGGCCACAAGAGCCAAAAAAACAACAACAAAAACTCTTTAAATAATCTTAATTAATGAGTTACAACAACATTTAATTTCCCTTTGGAATTAATAAAGTATTTTTGAATTCGAAATTCTAGTAACTTGGCATGCTCATGCTAATATTAGCCTTGTACCTAAAATAAACATTTTAGCTAAGTTTTGGTTTATTACCCATGTTTGTCATATTCAATGGATTGAGTCAATGTCAATCATCATCCTGGTGATACAACAAGTGCTACCTTAGCATTTTGTCTAATTTTAGTTTATAAAGTCAGTAGGGTTGCCACCTGTCCCTTAAAATACGGAACCGTCCCGTATTTGGCTGTTAAATATCGCGTCCTGTATTGAACTAATACGGGACACGATTTGTTCCGTATTTCTATAAATGTCTGATAGACATGCTTATCACACACATTGTTACTAAGTGTAACAATAATGACCAAAATAAAACAGGAAATATTAAGGTCAGCTAAATTCTCGTTGCGGGAGCTAAAGGACCCCCTGAATGCTACAGACCGACGCTGTTGTCACGGTTGCCTAGACGGACACTATGCAGCCACTGTGAGCTGCTATCAGCCGCGTCTTTTTAAAACATCCTCGATCCGATTCTCCACCGTCCTTAGTAGTAAAACCTCTTGTAAAGATACAGACGTGAGAAGGAAGACAAAAAATCCCAGGCTGAATAATGTTAGTGAGGATGAACACAGGCAATTTAAAAAAGAAAGTGTCCATCGTGCGGTGTGATACCAGGCAGAATAGATCAGGAGAGGAACACAGCAGACCCTGATATGGTAACATTTTGCTATGATTAAGTTTCTTATTGTGCTTTTAGTAGACTGTATTGGTTTGATTATTTGCTTATTTAATGTATAATAATATCAGCCAAAATAATACAGATCATTTAAAGAACAAATCATACATTAACAGTAAATGCATAAATACTTCCTACTTTAAAAGGTTTGCAAGGGCTTTCTGTTTTATTTTGAAATGTTAATATATTTTATGAATTCATTGTTCAGTGATCATTTATGCACCACAGACCTGCAGCCCAGGGGCAGTTCTAGACGGGGGCCAACGGCAAACCAAAGAAGTTATACTAAATAAATGTCTTGTGTTAATACTCAGTGGTGGATTTTTTTTAACTGTCACAATTTTACTTTAACGATGAATTAAAAATTATAGTGCTGCACTTTTAGCTGCTGTATGGAGATAGGATCACACTTTCCATCTGCCAGGGATCTGGAACCTGTATTTCTGGAGACGCAAGTGGCTCTTTGGCTCACTTAATATATCAAATGATGAAATATTGCTCTGTTTTGATTTTTTTGTCTTCATTCTTTTTCAAGTGTTGCCATGGAAAAACAGACTATCCTGGCCCCTGTGGTAAATTTGGTCTAGAATCAGCCTCCAAACCTAACTCCTTATTTATATAAATATTTTGGTAATACTCTGTAAAATATCAGAATGTTCACATAACTTTTATACCATTAGTTGTTTGAGGACACATTTTGAATATTAAATCAGGTGTTATGATCAGTTACTCAGTGGTTTACCAAATACTTTTTACACTTGCTTAATTTAAAGTATACTACTCTGATTAGAGTACAGTTTTGGGGTACTCTAACCAACCTCAATGCATGAATGATTGCTCTATGATCACTTTTTAAAGACAAAAAACACTGCCATAAAATATTATCTAACACTGCAGCAGCCATCCCATCCCATGAGAGTCGGGTGACGCGCCGTGGTGGGGGTCCCTTATTTTGATTTCTAAAAGGTGGCAACCCTAAAAGTCATGTTATTATGCAGAATGGAGTAAGTCATTGTTAATCGACATTATAATGATACTCCCCATGCTATAGATTAGATTTTACATTTTAGTTAACCTTAGCATTGTTGAGGGTCTACTTCTTAAAATAGATTTGGGTCATCGAATTTGTGACTTAAGTAAAATATGCCGTTTTATACTGTACTGTCAATTCAGCATACAGAAAACAACCCACAGGATTTATTTTTAGGTTTGGTACAGTTTCTTATAACACACAAATGTACACATCAAGCTGAAGCCTTTTAAAATAGTGCAAGTGGTATGCATCAAACCTTGTATAGTCCATGATGGTGTTAAGGCGATGTGCTATTGTCAGAACAGTGCAGTCGTCAAACTGTGAGCGGATAGTAGATTGGATCAAGTTGTCTGTCTCCATGTCTACAGCAGCGGTGGCCTCATCCAACACCAGGACTTTAGTCTTCCTAAGCAGAGCTCTGGCAAGGCACAGCAGCTGCCTCTGGCCCACGCTAAGGGGATACACACATGAAAACAGGCACAGAATTCAGCTGGTTGAGCTCACCGTCAATTAGAATGGGGTCCCAGTTACAGTGACATGTAAACATCCACACACCCTTACCTGTTCTCACATTTCATCAAATTAAAACAAGTGTCTATTTATTTCAATAGTTTTATGTGACAGAGAAAGTAGAACATAACTGAGAAGTGGAACATTTTTTACCTATTTTTGACCACCCTTTCAGTTGGACTTCTTTCAAAATAAATGCCACTTGTGGCAAAAAAAAAGTGAAGTTCATGCTGTTAGGACAGGAGACAAGTTTATCCAAACTAATTTGGATAAACTAATTATCCAAATTAGTTTGGTCATTCCACTGAACATGTTTCAGGGATGTTTCAAACATCCCTGAAACATAATTTCAGGGATGTTTCCATCCCTGAAATTATGATGCATAGAATCAGATATCTAAGTCTAAACTATGTTACAGAGTAAACACAACATGCTTTATTTGTGGCATTGTTCATTAAAATGGCACATTTCTCATGTATTAAAATTAAATACGATCGGTTCACTTAATGATCTTAGCGATTAGATAATGCATTCAGCAAGAACTTTTACTTTTAATACTTAAGTATTTTTAAAAGCCAGTACTTTTTTACTTTTACTTAAGTAAAATGTTAATGTGGTACTTTTATTTTTACTTGAGTACATTGTTGTCTGTGTATTTGTACTTTTACTTAAGTACATTTTTTGAGTACTTTCTCCACCACTGCGTCACAGCGCCATGAAACCAGGTGGCTGAGGCTCCTGGCAAGTCCAATAGAGGTGTTGTTTATCGAGGAATGTCCTTGGGAGCACTCAGCTCCACAGCTCCAAGGATACAGGAGGGGGTGAGGTGGGAAGGAGCGTTATGTTTACATATCTTCAAGGAGATTGGAAATATGCAGCCCTTCCAAGGCCACACGGGGAAAGCCAGTTCAGATACAGAATGTCTTAGGTCGGGAAGATTATAAATTTCAATCTTCCCTAAAGTCTCTCCGATACATCTCAGTTCCCAATTATCCAAATTAGTTTGGTCATTCCACTGAGCCGAAACTAGCAACTTCTACAAGGTCGATTCCATCCCGTTAATGAGTTTTAGAGTCCTCGTCTCTGTCCACACCAACAATCTGAGTGTTTGGTAGTTCAGCCAAGTCCGTCACAAATTTGTCGATAAGCCAGGGATCCACAAGCACCAAACAGCAGAGATCCTGTCATCACAAATAAATCCAGGGTGAATCCCGCCAGGTGTGTCCCCGCAGGACAAGAGGCTCTCCCGTGGCCAGACTTCTCATCGAAAATTTGATCAATTGCATTGAGAGATCAGTTGACCAGATCCATAATTTGTAGATTTGAATGATGTGCAAAGAAAGGCTCCAAAAATATAGAAAAAGACAGGACAAAAAACAGAGCAAGCAGGGCAGACAAGGGCAGGGAGGGAGCAGAGGAAAAAAGTGTCCGCCTTCATCAAGAGCAAGAGATTTAGACTTCATGTCACACTGAAAGTGTGATATGAACAGATAACTAACAGTGGGAACCGACAGATTGACTTGCTGAGATCAAGGTGCGTTTAACGGGGAAGACATGATCCACCCACCTGCTAAGCCTACAACTGCCGAGCAATTGCCTGTTAGCGGAGCTATGCTGCTCCTAAAACTCTTGAGCAGATTTCAGAGAAGCCTCATTTTTGATGAACTGAGTGGATAGATGAAGCTACACTATATTGGCAGAAGTATTTGCTCACCCATCCAAATTATCGGAATCACTTCCATGGCCACAGGTGACAAACATTTGTGAAAGAATGGGTCGCTCTGAGGAGCTCAGTGAATTCCAGCGTGGAATTGTGATAGGATGCCACCTGTGCAACAAATCCAGTCGTGACATTTCCTCGCTCTTAAATGCTCCAGTCAACTGTCAGGTGCATTATAAGAAAATGAAAGTGTTTGGGAACGACAGCAACTCAGCCATGAAGTGGCCATGTAAACTGACGAAGCGGGGTCAGCGGATGCCGAAGCACATATTGCGAAGAGGGAAGAGGAACTTTCTGCAGTCAATAATTACAGACTTCTAAACTTCACATGGCCTTCAGATTAGCTCAAGGACAGTATGCAGAGAGTTTCACAGAATGGTTTTCCATGATTGAGCAGCTGCATCCAAGTCATACATCACCAAGTGCAATGCAAAGCATCGGATGCAGTGATGTAAAACACACCGCTACCAGACTCTAGATCAGTGGAGGCACATTCTCTGTGACAAACTGCGCTTCTCCTTCTGGCAATCTGATCCAATTTCGGTTTGACAGTTGCCAGGAGAACAGTACTTGTCTGACTGCATTGTGCCAAGTGGTAGCACAATTGTGGCACACTGGTTTGGTGGAGGGGGGATTATGGTGTGGGGTTGTTTTTCAGAAGCTGGACTTGGCCCCTTAGTTCCACTGAAAGGAACTCTGAATATTTCAGCATACCAAGACATTCTGGACAAATCCATGCTCCCAACTTTGTGGGAACAGTTTGGAGCTGGCCCTTTTCTCTTCCAACATGATTGTCCATCTGCGCACAAGGCAAGGTCCATAAAGACATGGATGGCAGAGTCTGGGGTGGATGAACTTGACTGACCTGCCCAGAGTCCTCACCTCAACCCAAAAGAACACCTTTGGGATAAATTAGAGGGGAGAATGAGAGCTAGGCCTTCTTGTCTAACATCAGTATGTGACCTCACAAATGCGCTTCTGGAGGAATGGTCAAAAATCCCCATAAACACTCCTAAACCTTGTGGACAGCCTTCCCAGGAGAGATGAAGCTGTTCTCGCAGCAAAAGGTGGACCAACGTCATTGAACCCTATTGATTAGGAATGGGATATCATTTAAGCTCATATGTGAGTCAAGGCAGGTGAGAGAATACTTTTGGTAATATAGTGTATGAGGACTATTTTCTCACCTAAAAACATCTTAAAACAACTTTTTTTTTACATATTAATAGTGTACTCACTATTGTTGGTGGTCTAGTGTGCAACACTAGTGTGGTCTAGTGTGCAACACTAGACCACCTAACCCGAGACCAAATCAAGACCAAGACCAGAGTGCATAGAGACCGAGACGAGACCTTGACTTTTAAGGTCCGAGACCAAGTCAAGACCAAGTCGAGACCAAGACCTGTGCTACATGACAAAATAAAATGTGGAACATGATCAAAATTGCTTCTCAAATTGATCTGAACAATCCACATTCTCATAAAATCACCCAGATATTAAATACTTAGAGCTGAAATAAATTCTATCAATTCAAACACTTTTTTCCCCCACAGTCTGCAGAAGTCTCATATTGCCCCTAACAACTGCACCACTAAACAATCATGTCAATGCACTAATGGTAAACAACGCTCAACTGTGAACATTTTCCAAGGAGCAACAAGCAAGAAATAACCAAGCAAAGCAAAAGGAGCACACCATGACTGTCTCACTCTGTCTTCCGCTGCATGAAACCAGGTAGAACAGATGACAGGTGACGAAAATAATCAAAGAGCAAGGAGCATGCACTCTGTGTTATATTATTTTCTTGTATTTTATGTATTCGATAAATACATAAACATATATTTTTAATAAAGTAGAATAATAATAGCACTGCAGTGTGCACAGAGCATCACTGTAAGTGAGTTTGTTCTAAGTTGAAGGACTGTTAGGCGCTGTTCAGGTTTGTCACCGCTCTCAACCTGGAGTGTCGGCCAGAACACCACTCATGCCAGGATTCAGCTCAGGACCAGATGTTTGGATGAGGTGCACCAGATGTTTAATGAAGACACGAGGCAGGATCCTTTAACTGTTCTGTATTCCAAACTGTACCACAGATATTAATCCAATGAACATGGATGGGCATAAATGTGTGTCTAAATGAAGGTGTGTGTGGTTTCCTAGAATAAACAAAATACAGAAAATAAGTTCAAGGTGTCCTATCATTACATATTACACCATGCCATTATACCTTAGATAAACTAAGAAGGAAACCTCTAAATCAATATTACTAAGCAAACTAAGGCAAGTTAACTCCACAGTTAACTAATAACCATGCCTCTGCTCCACTGAGAATAGATATGTATGTTCAACACAACTCTCTACAACACACACGTACCAGATAGCTCGGACTTAGCAACAGGTGAAATAATAGCAAACAAATAAACTTCAAATCACTCATTTAGCTGCAGTAAACACTCGAATATTGCAACTTACATCTCAATGACGCACACTCTTACGGAGAACACATATCTTGTGGTCTTTCCCACGTATTAGCACAGCGGCTCGGTTACCCAAACTTCCCCACCAGACACCAGCAACGTTGGCTACGGCAAGGTGTTGACGTCATCACTGCCCTAACTACAGTATGCCTTAAGGGACAAAAGTAACGCTGAACAGAAAACACATAATACAAAGAGTAATAGTCAACACCAAACTTAAACTATATATAAGGGTATTTTGAACAATCACAAAAACAAAGTGAGTGAGATTCCAGTCCTATCCTTCATAGTAAAGAGCCGTTCAGAAGAATTGACTAGTTTGTGAATGTCACATCACTATATTGCAGACTTTATTCACAGAGTTTAGAGAAGAAGACATGAAGTCCTGCTTTCAAAATAAAAATATAATCAAAAGTATTATAAGTTTTGAGAACAAAACACATGAAATCCTACTTTCAGACTGTATGTGTGCTCTTGGATTATGGCAGAACAATTCCCCTGTGTATGTAGGGGAATTTATCCCCCAAGACAGTGGAGTGCCTGACAGCAGTAACAAAAAGTCACATTATTGCTTGGATTTGAACAGGTATGTTTTGCATCCAATGGAAACAAGGATGTTGACAAACTGGACAATGTGCTGGCAAGTTACTGATATTTTTACAGTTGTGATCTTGACTGGTCTTGAAATAAAATCCTGAGTCCTCAATGTCCGAGACTGAGACCAAATGCAGCTGAGTCCGAGACAAGGCTAAGACCATCAAAAAGTGGTATCAAGACTGGTCTCAAGTACTGCAACACTAAGTGTACTCACTTCCATTTAATGCTTACACTTCTTGTTTTTACTGCGGGTCTGGTCCAATATGATTTGTTATTTGTTCGACTCCCCCTATTGGTCTGAAGCACTTCCGTTTTGTGGAGCGAGTTTGCAGTTGTTTTTACTATTTGCAACATTTCTACCCCTTGCTCCATTTTTTCGTAATTGAAGTGTTTTATTTGTTATTGTAGAATTTTTGTGAGTGGAGCATTTTGTTTGTGATTGCAGAAATATGTTTGAGGTTGCAGCATTTTTTTTTTGCATTTGCACGTTTTGAAGTGTGCATCATACACCTTTTTGCAGTTCATTTACACCTGTCAGCCACTGTAGAATCCTGGTACTTAAACGTAATCTGCCATGTCAGCTCGGTTGTCACTCGATTGTTATGGTGATCTGTACTACCCATGAACCCTTTTGCAGCAACCGCAGGATCTCCGGCACTGCCACCTATTGCCGTCGTAAACACTCTCAGACCTTTTATGCACATGTCCACTAGGCGATGCACTTGGCAAATCTTCCAAATGGTCTACAGTTCAGTAATTCAACATAAGTCCAGAAGTAAGTTTTTAAAGTTAGGTCAAAAACCAACCTTTCACAAAGGAATTATATTCAATTCCTGTTTAGTGACAAATGATTGGTGAGTACTACCTTCAGGCTTTTGAACTTATCATCTATGGTTATCAAGGGTTAATGGATGCAGGCTCGTGTACAATAGGACCAGGTCGGCTGGGCCAGGCCCTGCAGTGCAAAAAGAGCTTATCAATTCTGAGGTGGATTATACTCTGCAAAAGTACTGGAGGGGTAAATTGTTATTTACATCTTAACCTTTCAAAATAGGAAGTTATTTTGAGGGGGCTTACCACTTCAGTCAATTAAACTTCTCAGTGAAGGAGTTAGACGGGAGGGGTTTAGCAACTCACACAACAAACCAGAGAAACAATGGAATGAATTAAATCTGAGCATATTAATGTGTTAGGGCAACATAGTCAAACAGGTAAATAAAAAAAGCATTCCCCACTTGGAGAAATGTGTTGTCATGGATGTTATAATTATGCACTATTTTATGCATAGATATATTTTATATACTTATAAAATATACTGAAGTATTACAGTACATCACATTGTAATGCCATATAGTCAAGACCTTTCAGATGGGAGCTACTCCACCCAGGAGGTCAAACATCAAATAATTAGAAAAAAAGACAAGAAGGGTTTCATACCTAAGGTTTTCTCCTCCTTCACTACACTCATGGCTGAGTTTGTTGGGTAGGCTAGAGACAAAGTTCTTGAGATGGGAAAACTCCAAAGCCCTCCATATTTCCTCATCAGAATAGGAGTCAAAGGGGTCCAGGTTCATTCTCAAAGATCCGGAAAACAGCACTGGGTCCTGAAAGGTGAGCAGATGGTAATATCAGGATACTAAAGGTGTATTTTTAGAATTAGAATTAGAATTTGAGTTTGTATGCGGTTTTAGGAAATTTGTCCAATCTAGGTCTGGCCAATATTACCAAAACCCATATCATAATATAATGGATTAATAAGCAAAAAAGAGTTATGGTCTATATCAATAATTGTTAGTTTTTTATTTTAAAAATCTGAAATACTGAAAAGAGAGTGATGTGACCTTTACATTTGTTGTTCATAGTTTCCTCTTGAGCTTTTGTATTAGTTTCTTCACTTCACACCTTTGTTTTTCTTTTAATTAAGCAGTTATGAGGCACTGTGGAAAAATCTGAAACTGCTCAAGTTACTCTACAGTGTTTCTCAATTATTTTCTGTCATGCCCGCCGTAGGAATCATAAAAAAAAATTTCACAACCCCCCCAGTGTCCTTCCCTCTCCCAAATTGAAATACTACTGCAAATCTGATATTTAATAATTTATCTGTGCAAACCAATGGCATTATATGACCTGATTACCGAAACAGTTGTTTCATTGTTCTCAGTTTCAAAACAATTTCCCTGTTCAGTTTATTAAGCCAATCAGTAACATTTAATCAAGACTACTCAATTTGGAAGAGAGAAAGTGCAAATGAGTCACTGGATGTGTGGTTTTAGAAACTTTTTTTAAAACTGTAAACATTGATTACTTCTCAGCTTTTTCAAACTTATTGTTTTTCACAAGGTATTGAGTTTTCTTTTGTGCAAAATTTGCAGCAATATTGTTTATATTTCAGCTTGTCAGCAGAAAACCATAACACTTTGCATTAGCTGTTAAAAGGTAGGCTTTGTCTATTTCCTGGCCTTTTTCTGGGAGCTAGTTATTTAGTTACTTGCTTATGATGGAGTAGGGCCAGACTAAGCGTTTTTTTGGTTTGTGTTTTAAATATGAGTAAAGTTGTACAAGAATAAAGTCGTAATGTTATAGTAACTCTTCACTACACTGTGCTAAAATTAGGAATATTGAGAGTATTGCAAAGTTATAGTTGGTATTAGTTTTACAAATTAAAAAAATACTTTTTTCACATGTCAGAATCAAATGATCAGCTGCAGGACTTTGATAATACTGTTTAAAGAACTTAAAAAACACAACATTTGATTTGAATTTTCCTAGGAACCATTCATACATTTGTTATAGTCTTAGTAACAATAAAGATATAATTCACACACTTGTTCAGTCCTTCAGGAATGGCTCCAAGCAACAACAACATGGTGGGTTATTGGAGTTTAAGAGCCAAAATTGACTCGATTTTTCCCAAAATATCATTCCAATAAGTCTTGATCTTATTCCAGGACCAGAAAATGTGGGGATGATTTGCCACTGTGTCCCCGCAGTCCCTCCAACATTAAGATGCTTTGGGGTTTTTATAAAACTGCTGTTTTGATGTTAAAAAACCCCAAAACATAACACATTTTTCCAGCTGAACCCTTGCCAACAGTTTGAGGAGGAGGTTGAAGCAGTGGATTCACACATATTGTCCCATTGGATCTTGTGTATCCAACATTTTTTCCCATCTTTTCCTAACATAATCTGTTGATGTTGCTTTGGTTCTCAACAATCCCTAATAGAGGTTGGAGTTCGGTGGCTATGCCAGGCTTGGAGTAAGTTTGAGAGGCTCTGAATTATCTCGTTGACTCTGAGATAAACTCTTTCAGTATGTTCAAAAAAGGACATTGTCTGAATTGCAAATATCTAAAGAAGTCCCTTTTTTAGGTTTTGTTGGCTCTAGTGGCCTTTATTTGAAAGTAGTCTGACAGGAAAGAGGGTAATGAGAGAGGGGGAAGACATGCGACAAATGTTGTTAGGCCGGGAAACGAACCTGCGACTACCACCATGAGGACTAAGACCTCCATATGTGGGTTGTGTTTTGCCCCTGTGCCACCACAGCACCCAGAAGTCCCTCTTTCTAAATCATAATTTTGATTTAGTGTTTGGAAGCTTGTTAATGTATTTTTATCTAGTATCCTAGATAAATATATGGTTATTCCTTTCTTTGACCAGTTTTTAAAACTGGAGTCTTATTGGTTGGAGGTAAAATCAGACTCTAAGGAGGCCCATTTGTGAACTCGTAGGTCAATAGAGTAAATGAAACCAGTAGATCTAATTTTATTTGGCATGCTGCTGCAAGATTCTGATCCCAATCAGAGCTTCTACTGGAATATTTCCACACTTGCTATCCAATTCTTTCCATCTATCCTTGCAAGTACAATCACACCACTGTGCTACTGTTTTAAGTTGAGCTGTGAGATTTGAGAGTGACAAACCCCGTTTTTCTAATGTAATCATAACAGTACTGTATTTAATTCTGGGTTTCTGTCCTGTCCAAATAAAACGGTATATCAGTTTGTCCCACTCACAAAACTGAGAATAAGGGATTCTGATAGGCAAAGAAATAAATAGGTATAATAACCTAGGTAAAACTGACATCTTAATGACCTCAATTCTTGAATTAAAGTCAAATATGCACGCTGCCTCACTGTGTGAGGTCTTGTTTATTCTCCTATTTACAGTTTCAAAGTTTTTATTGCACAAGTCCAGGGTTTCCCACAGAAAACTTGCTAAGCCCGGTGGTTGGGGCCACCATGTTTTTTTTATTAAAATATGTCAAGTTGACAGGAAATGTAAAATTATTACTAATTATATGGTGCGGGAAAACGCCAGTGAAATTCTATCTAAACCCAGAGCTAGTCTTAAAAACAACAAATCAAAAAATCCAATTAAAATGAATATCCATAATTTGCACTTCTGTTTAATCCAAATCAAGTCAGCAGCTCCATCAGGACCCCCAGGGCTTCAGGGGCCCCATAAATGCTAATATTTTAACACAGATCACATATATATAAATGTAACATTTGTTTATTGAGATGATCAATGCTGCCAAGTTTGATTTAATGGTTTCAGCAAACATAAATTAAAAGATTTTAAATTGTTTATATAATGTGCAGTTGCGCCACTGGCCTCATACAGCCTTGGACCGGCCCTGCATGGTGAGTTAAACCCGCTGCACTGCAGAGAGATGCGCAACAAACGGGAGATGTAATTCAATGCTGCTAATGTGATTTTAGTAGCTCTAACATTTCATGTCTGTTGAGTTTTTAATAAGAGTCACAGAAACTGTGATTTTCAGATCTCCGCTTGTGCACATTAACTCTGTTTGACTAAGTGGACAAAGCATCTGATATGGTTTGATGCATTGTGTCACCGGAAAAATACTACTACTAGTAATAAAATGATATAAAACCAGTGTGAAGCATGACAACGAGAAGAGCGCGAAAGCTCCTCACCGGGCGCTGGTTCATTAACCGCTAACTTTTCGGTCAACCGGAACCACATGCATAAACTTTGCAGGGAAGACAGAACCACATGCTGGGCAGAGTGTTGAGATGTAAACGCCGCATATAATTATTTGTTCACAAAAATAAATCATTTTCACCGCTCACTCAACGCACCTCTGAATTCGTTACAAGTTATTCCTGCGGTTCACATTGAGCTGCGCAACCAGAGCTAACGCGGCGGGTTTTAAACTCTTACCTTCATTTCTCCAAAGAGACATAATTCCTGACATTAAGTCGATGTAAATATCCATTGAGGTCAGTCTGTATGGACAGTTACATTGATTTGATCCAGTTCGAGTGAAAAGAGGCGCGCGTGATCCCGCTGAGGTAAAGTGAGGTAAAGCAGCGGCAGCGCGAGGCAAATCGCAGAGGCGCCAGCTGTGTTATTGTCCTCGCGCTGCCGGCTCTAAATGCATAAGCTATAAATCTATCTATTAACTTATCCTATCCTTTAGGAATAAACCTGCTCTGCTAGTGAAATGCTCAGAGCAACAGAGACGCTTGGAATCCGGCTTTAAAAAAAAAAAACATATACATATATACATATATATATATATATACATACACACATATATATACATATATATATATATATACATATATATATATATATATATATATATATATATATTATATATTATATTATTATATAATATATTATATAATATATATTATATATATATATATTATTATTATATATGTTGGGTATTTTTCTCGAACCTATATAAAAGACCACAGACAACGTATATGAATTTTATAGACAAAGCTTTTGCAAAAGGAGAACTCTCCATCAGGTCTGGGAAACACAGAGTTAACTGTCTCACATGAAGATGAAACAGTCAGTCGTAACCTCCAGGTCAGTTTATACACACATAAGGAAGAGAACACTTAAAACTAAAAATCACAATAATACTGATTAACATTAGACTGAATATGAACTAAAGTAATAATGATAATACCAAAAAATATCTAATATATATATATATATATATATATATATATATATTCTCTGGCAGAGAATGAAGCCAGGAGGATTAACCGGCTCTTCTCCACCCAACCAGCTAAAGTGTACTCTCAATGGCAGGGTACTAACAACAGAGCAGACCCACCAAGGCTGGAGACTGAACAATACTGGAAAGGCATATGGGAAAGGGAGGCGTCCCACAACAGCAATGCACAGTGGCTGACCTCTCTACGAGAGGACCACAGCAACCTCCCTGAACAAGCCCCGGTAACCATCACTGTGGCAAATGTCCAAGAAAGAGTCTCGGGTATGAAAAACTGGACAGCACCAGGGCCTGACATGATCCATGCCTACTGGCTAAAGAAACTCACTGCCCTCCATGAGCGACTGGCAGCTCAACTGAACCAGCTGCTACAAAATGGGACTCACCCTGAATGGTTAACTGAAGGGCGCACAATCCTGATCCAGAAGGACCCCTCAAAGGGTTCAGTCCCATCCAACTATCGGCCGATAACCTGTCTCTCTACAACATGGAAGCTCATGTCAGGCATCATAGCAGCTAAGATAAGCGGGCACATGGATAAATACATGAGCACGGCACAGAAGGGCATTGGCATAAATAGTAGAGGAGCCAAACACCAACTCCTTGTAGACCACACAGTCGCCCGAGACTGCAAAACCCGACACACCAACCTGTGCACCGCTTGGATTGATTACAAGAAAGCCTATGACTCAATGCCACACACCTGGATCATTGAATGGTTAGAGATGTACAACATCAATAGGACTCTAAGAGCCTTCATTGCAAACTTGATGGGGCTGTGGAAAACCACCCTTGAAGCCAACTGCAAACCACTTGCACAAGTGTCCATCAAATGTGGCATATACCAAGGAGATGCTCTGTCCCCACTGCTGTTCTGCATAGGCCTGAACCCCCTCAGCCAAATCATCAACAAAACTGGCTACGGATACCGACTTAAGAATGGGGCCACAATCAGTCACCTCCTCTACATGGATGACATCAAGCTGTACGCCAAGAGCGAGCGAGACATCGACTCACTGATCCACACCACCAGGATCTACAGCACTGACATTGGGATGTCATTCGGACTAGAGAAGTGTGGCCGGATGGTCACAAAGAGAGGGAAGGTCGTCCACACAGAAGGGGTCTCACTTCCAGAAGGAACAATAGCAGACATAGAGCACAGCTACAAGTACCTGGGAATACAGCAAGCAAATGGCAACCTCGATGAGGTCACAAGGACAGGAGCCACAGCCAAATACCTCCAACGAATAAGGCAAGTCCTGAGAAGCCAGCTCAATGGCAAGAACAAGATCCGTGCAATAAACAGCTATGCCTTGCCAGTAATCAGATACCCTGCCGGAATAATTAGCTGGCCAATGGAAGAGATGAAGGCCACGGATGTTAAGACTCGGAAGCTACTAACCATGCATGGAGGGTTCCACCCCAAATCCAGCACCCTGAGACTGTACACAAGCCGTAAGGAAGGAGGCAGAGGACTAGTGAGTGTGAGAGCCACTGTCCAGGATGAAACATCCAAGATCCATAAATACATCAAGGACAAAGCCTCAATGGACGATGTGCTCAACGAATGTCTCAGGCAGTGGGGAACAGAGGACAAGGTGCTGGCGGAACCATCATGGGAAGACAAGCTCCTACATGGGATGTACCACCGACAAATAACTGAAGTGGCTGATATCAGGAAATCCTACCAATAGCTGGAAAAAGCTGGACTCAAGGACAGCACGGAGGCCCTCATCCTGGCTGCCCAGGAACAGGCCCTAAACACCAGAGCAATAGAGGCTCAGATCTACCACACCAGACAAGACCCAAGGTGTAGGTTGTGCAAGGAGGCCTCTGAGACAGTCCAGCACATAACAGCAGGGTGCAAGATGCTGGCAGGGAAAGCGTACATGGAACGACATAACCAAGTGGCGGGCATAGTGTACAGGAACATCTGTGCAGAATATGGACTGGAAGCCCCGAGGTCAAAGTGGGGGACACCCCCAAAGGTGGTGGAGAATGACCGAGCTAAGATCCTGTGGGACTTCCAGATCCAGACAGACAAGATGGTAATGGAGAACCAACCGGACATTGTGGTGGTGGATAAAGAGCAGAGGAAAGCCGTTGTGGTGGATGTAGCAATACCAAGTGACCACAACATCAGGAAAAAGGAGCATGAGAAACTGGAGAAATACCAGGGCCTAAGAGAGGAACTGGAGAAGGCCTGGAAGGTGAAGACCACAGTGGTGCCTGTGGTCATCGGGGCCCTTGGGGCAGTCACCCCCAAACTGGAGCAGTGGCTACAACAGATCCCAGGAACAACATCAGACATCTCAGTCCAGAAATGTGCAGTTCTAGGCACAGCCAAGATACTGCGCAGAACCCTCAAGCTCCCAGGCCTCTGGTAGAGGACCCGAGCTCAGAGGATGAAAGAGACCACCCACGGAGGGTGAGAGGGGAATTTTTTTTTTTTTTATATAAAACACATTAGCAGAGGTTAATGTGTTTAATGCGTTGCTTGTTAAAAACATAAACAAGCAACGCTTAGCCTGGCGGTGGGGCTAGTAAAGCATGCCGGGCCGCCAGGTTTACGATACACTGGGGGAAACCCTGAAGTCATTTGGAAGGTAAGTCAACCATACACCCAATTTGATTGTTTTCTTAGACTAGTCAATAGGGGATTTATCTTTAAGCTCTGCTAATGTGTTTTATGTAGATAAAACACAGATTAGTCTGTGTCCTGAATAGGTGCCACATGTGTCTAATAACTTTAAAAAGACCTGGATGGATTGCTCTGGATTCGAGAGATATAGGAGGATATCATCAGCATATCAGGCTATTTTATGTTCTCTTGAATTTATTACTATGTTATGGATGCCATTGTTCTTCCTAATTGTCTGGGCGAGAGGCTCTATGTACAGTACTAAGAGAGTTGGCAAGAGTTGGGAGCCTTGTCGAGCGGATCTCTCAAGCTTTATTCTGTCTGTTAGGTGACCATTTATCTTGATTCTAGCAGTAGGTGACGAATATACTGTTTTAGTACAATTGACTGCACATGTGAAAAACCAAATTGTTCCAAAACTGAAAGTTAGTAATCCCAACTGACACAATCAAAAGTCTTTTCTGCATCCAGGCTAGCCATTACTGCTGTATGATTTCTTGTCTGTATATTCTGAGGGAGCGTCTTATATTGTCCTGAGTTTGTCAGCCAGACAAACCCGGTTTGGTCCCTCGTCAATCAGTTCTGAGACAAATGCCTTCACCCTATCAGACAAGATAGATGCATATAGTTTGTAATCTTGGTTGATATATGTCTGTGTGAGCTGCACATGTTTTGTTCTTGCCTCTTTCAGTATTAACGTTATAATTGCATCAGACCATGATGGTGATGTTGTTATTTTCCTTAATGTCCAATTTAATAACTTTAATAATTCAGGGGACAACTCTTTTTCAAATACCTTATCATTCACTTGAAAGACCGTCTGTGCCAGGTGTTTTATTGTTTTTTAACTTTATTATTGCCATTATTAGCTCCTTTTCAATAATATGCTTTGTTAAGCTTTTATTCTGACATTCTCAAATTATTGGTATGTCTAATGAATTGTGAAATATTTTAACATTTCCAGTTTTACTTTGTTCTAATTATGCACATAATATTTTATAATATACTTGAAAAACTTTGTCAATACATTCTATAAACTATTTTCTAATATTTCTGTTTGTGGGTTAATTATTGAACCAATTGATTGCATCATTTGCTTTTTTTTATTTTTTCTTGCACGTAGCTTTGTTTCCTTTGGCCCTGTGTCATAAAATGATTGTTTCAGGAATTTATACATTTTTTCTTCCTCTTCTTTATGTATGTCCAAAATTGCATTCCTTATCTTTTGGATTTGTACATTGATTTGATCAAGTTGAGTTCTGATTTGCATGTTCTCCAATCTCCAGTTCTTTTAATTTCTCATCTAGTTAATTTAGTTCTTTTTCTTTCTTTTTCTTAATAGCAGTGCTTAGTGATATAAACTTGCCTTTAATAAGGGACTTCAATGCGTCCCACAAAATATCAACTTTCCGTTGTTATTTAATTCTAGAAAGTATTTTATTTCTGTTTTTATTTCTTTTATAACATTTTTATTTAGCAAGCTTGTAGTTAGCCTCCCTATTGTTTTTTTTGTCTCATATTCGGTTAAGTGTTAAATACATTGGTGAGTAATCTGACAAGTTTTTAGAACAAATTTTACAGCTTTTGATTCTCTGTCAATCATTAATAAGAACCAAAAAGAGATCTATTCTTGAAAATACTGTGTGAGGGGGAGAAAAATATGTGAAATCTTTTCCTGTTGGGTGCCTCTCCTGCCAAGCGTCCAGTAAACCAAAATTATACAGGCCCCTTTTTAGCAGTTTACTTTGTGGTGTGGGTAATGGTTATGTTAGGGTTTTGTTATTAGATGTGTAATTTTTATTCAAGTCTGTATTAAATCCACCTGCACATATTACCTTATGACTCTGATTAAATAACTTCTAGGACTTTTTTTCAAAAAATGATGGTCAGAATTTGGGGCATATAGATAGAGAAGGCTAACCAATTTCCCTTCAATCCTACCCCGAACCAATATATACCTTCACTGTCTCATATATGCTTAATAAGTTCAAAATGTAGGGAATCATGTATTAGTACTGCAACTCCTCTTTTATGACCTGTCTTGTATGAGCTATGAAAAACATTCCTAAATAAACATTTTTGCAATTTCTCATGTTCTATTGGGGACAAATGAGTTTCTTGAAGGAGCAGAATCTGAATTTTCTCCCTTTTTATCTCGGACATTACTCTGTTCCTCTTGACAGGATTATTGAGTCCATTAACATTCCATGAAGCTGCTCTAATATCACTATTAGTCATATCAGTACACCAGTTTGCACATGCTGACAGTGTGAGCACAAAAACAACAGAGATTTTGAAAACGTAAAACAAACAGGATGACTTTAGGGCTCCACTATCCCACGTCATCCTACAACCTCTTTCCTTACATTTTAAGAAGAACAGCCCTACTCTAATTAGGGGCTCCTTCTCTGCCAAAGACAAAGTTCCCTCACCTTTGAGACAGTAATTTCTCCATTAATCCTGATCAGAATTTTGTTTTAATATGTGAGGGGCGGCAGGAGTTGGACTCAGGTGTTAGAACTAAAGACAGATTACAAGCGTGGGATTCAGATCTTACATAAGTATTTAGGATTTGCATCAAGACAGCTATTTATACTTGTTCTCATCAGAATTCTTGAAGCTTTTCTCGCACTGGCGTTTGGGGCATAAAGTGTGCCCCAAACGCCAGTGTGAGCTGGCCCCTTTGTGCATCCTGGCTGACCGCTGGTTCTTAGTTTGCAGGGGTGATCGCAGCATATCTACCCGGTATCCTCTCTTCCTTATGTCATCCGCTGCTGCTGATGCACTCACGTACAGGCATAGTTTGTCTCCCAGTGAATCCTCATCTTAGTCGGGTATGGTGTTTGGAAACATATTTTTTCCTCTTTGGGATTCTTCTTGATGTTTTTATATTCTTTAAGCTTGTTGTTTATCTCTGTCGGAAGATTATGCACAAATGACATCAATTTGCCATCATAGAAGATCTTCTTTCCCTATGACGCTTTTAGGATTTTCTCTAATGTCATATCTGTGAAAGATCACCAATTGTTCTGCTTCGGTTAGTCTAGCACCTTGATTTTGAATGTTCGTACTGACCTCCTCCAGCTTCTTGTTCATTTCACTCTTAAAGCTGATCAGATCCTGCTTGATATTATTTTTCAATGCAATGATGTCTTTCACATTTCTTTGACATTGTTGCATAGATTCTGGATAGCCTTAGCAGTTGTTAGCTTGCTCTTCTCACTTGGGTCCATGGCCAGGCAGGAACTGGCCGTGACTTTTAGTGCCCCTGATCTCTTTTTTGATCTAACTTCACGCACAGTATGTCATTGTGAAGAAGAACTGAATCCCTTTATCGACTTTAGTCGAGTTTTCCTCGTCTCTGATTAGGACAGATTAAATATTTAAACCGCCATCTTGGAGACGCTCCTGGAAGTCCACTGGTACATCTTTTGTGTTGAGAATGATAAGAACCACTTACATTACAATAAGCCTCTGCAATGCTTTCCCTGCTTGGGCCTAAGAAATATAAATAAAAATAATTATGTGAAGAGAGGTGGAATGATTCAGTTTGGTATGCTTGTAAGTTTCCTCCTTTAGTAAGGAGCAGAGACAGTTTAGAGTGGCCAAATGTCAGACTGGGACAGAATCTCATTTCTATTGGAAGCCCCGACAGTTGTGCCATATAAACACCACCTCAGCCTTTGTCTCCAGTGTAAATCTAGCCACTAAAGGCTGCTTTGCTACAGGTGCACTGATCAGGCCAGATTGCTTTTTTGCATCCTATTTACTCACCTGTGGGATGATGGTGATTCTGGAGCGCAGCTCATGGAGGCCTAGCTTAGCAATGTCCACTCCATCAATGAAGATGTGGCCCTCTGCTGCCTCAATGATCCGGAACAGGCCCAGTGTTAGAGATGACTTCCCAGCACCAGTCCTCCCCACAATCCCTACCTGTTGGGAACCAGCAGCACATCCACAATAAATTCCTCCAGTGTTCAGTCACAGTGAGTACTCCTGAGCTTGTCAGAGCTACAATAAGACCTGCCTTCTCTCCTCCATTAATAGCAATGGTGATATTGCGAATGGCCAGGTCCAGGTCATGGCGATAGCGCAGGCCAAAGCCTCGGATGTCTATGCAGCCCTGAGTGGGCCAGCCAGGGGGAACGGAGGGAGACTCATGTTGCCATTCTGCCTGTGGTCAGAGAACAGACATGAATGCAATACTCAAATCATATTTTGAATCACAATCAAGCTCAGCCAAAGTCCTAACTTGGTTAGGTTTTCATTTGCCCTTTCTTATGACTAAACAGTTGACAGAATGTTTATTGATGTCACTTTGTTACCTTTTACAACTATGGTTTTAGAGCATGGTTGCCTTTGTGGAGTGCATATAGACCTGAAACAATGTCAAACTCAAATAGGCAATTTGGCTTAGAAGGCATCGATTTCCCCCTTTCCTCTGAGCTTTTGAACTGATCTGCACTTTTCTGAGATCAATACTTCCAAGTGTTTCCACGCACTGCTCCCAGCAGGTCGTCCAGAACTACCATTTTACATTCTGCTCTTGTTACTAAATGATAGAATTTCAACAGCCCTGTTATGATCACTTCTGAAGATGGCAAGTCTCCAATTCTAGAAGTAACAGTAATCAAACCATATCAATGCATTTTATAAGGTTGTGCTGAATCATTTCAAAAATCCCATGGAACTGAGGCCAGTGCACAGAGAGATCATAAAAAGCATGTGGTACAATGAACTATGAACATTGAAATGACTGCAAACAACAGTAGGAGATAAGTATGTGTCTGCTGTGTGTCCAGGGCATGATGACGCCGTAGAGTTGGAAAGATAGGTGGTCTACTATTGTTGGATCAGCTGAACAATCTGAACTGCTTTGAGGTCTCTGGGTATTTGCATGCTTGCAAGTGTTTTAAGAAAATGTGAATGTGGTGAGAATAGCTGGTATTACAAGACTTATTTTAGAATTTAACTCAAACCAGAGAACAGAAAGCTCTTTACAACAGAAATAACTTTTTAAAAAGTTCAGGTGACCAATGACTCAAATGACTAAATACAATCTCTGATAGAAATTATAAGCCCATATCACTTGGAATTGTTTTAATTTATTAAGTGTAGATATCAAATTAGGAATGATGCATATAGCAGTTTATAAAAAATAAAAAATATATATATTTCTAATATTTATTCTTTAATATTAAGTCTGTTTAATGAGATGATAGTAAAATCAATTAACAATATAAAGCCCTGGTGGGAGTATTTATTTAAATGTTGCAGCATTTAAGCCCAAAATCAAAGCCAAGCCCACATAACCACAGAAAAATAAAAAGGACAAAAGTCAACCCTTAAACATCCCAATGTTAGTATGGTTTTGGTCCAAAGAATGTGCAGTGTACCTCTTTCCCTGTGCTGGAGTATTCCTTCACCTTCTCTACAGCTATTATATTTGTCTCTACATCAGAAGACATTCTCACGAGCCACGTCAATGAGGCAGTCAGCTGCATACGAAGTAAACAAAAAAAGGTTAGATTAGGTTCAAAAGCGTATTAACTTAATTTATTAACATTTTGCAAAAAGACATTGCTCCACTGACACTGGTGCTGAGAACTACCGAAGTGGTGCTTTTACCTGCAGGGCGTAGGAGATGGAGAGCCCCATGATGCCTGGGCTCAGGCTATCTCTGGCTATAACAGCAAACAGGGCAGCAAATGAAACAATGCAGTTTCCTACAAACTCCAGGCGAATTGCCAGCCACCTACACAAACACAAGTTCAGATACAAACAAGAAATATTTATTAAGATGGAAATGGAGAGGAAAATAGAGATGAAGTTCTGTGGCTGGTGACTTGAATTTAAACTCAATTGGCTCTAACTAGAGACTGGCCGGTTGTAAATACAAGAACCTAGTCTTTGATCAGTGAATGCACCTCATTCAGCAACACTATTCAAATTGGAAACTACTTTGAGATTCTTTGAGGGTTTTAAGTTTAAATAAGACAAATACAGAAAAAGAGAGAGTTCAGAGAAAAGAAGCACATAAAGAAGGAGCAAAAAAAGCAAAAAAGAAAGATCAGGCATAGCAAAAGAATGAAAGAATATGCAAGAGAAAATAAAAAGGGTTTTAGTGGGTTAAAGTTTTACAATAATCCTGTAATTGCTACTGGTCCAACATGATTTTGTGCTTGATATTTATTTTGTGAGTATTAATAAGTGTTCCCTTGAACACAATGGTGGTTGATGAGCTAATTTTAAACCCTTGCTCTGCGTAAGGCCGTCTTTGAGTTGCCTTTTTTTTTGGTAATGGACCCGAAACGCATAGAATTGCGCAACACCTTGTTGAAACAATTATTACTGAGATTATTATTTTTGTTGGGTCATTTATTTGAAAACGTTTTGTTGATTTCTTTTATTCCTTAATAAAATTCTAAATGTTTTGGATCTTAGTGAATAAGCGGTCAGAAGAGGACGTGCTGGTCTCAGTTTGTCACCTACTGCCGAGATTGACTCAAAACCTTCCCGCGACTGACCGGTCGATCAGGATCGATGTATTGAGTACCCATGATCTAAAACATGCAGGGCAGTGCGCCTTGATGACCAGGATTGGGAAACGCTGGTCTAGCTAGATTTATACAAGCACTATATTCCTCCCCAAAATCTCTGAAGGTCTTGAATTCCAGGGGAAGTTCAGTGCCACATGTATCCACTCCCCTGACTTCTCAATTTGTCTAATTTTCTTGAAGTGTTATTTTGTCCTCATGCTGTAATGGTAGCCAGGAATACTAATTAATCAATGAATGGATCTTGAGTGGTGTCTTTATAATACAATCACTTGAGATACAGTCACTGCACTCAGGTAACCTCCATCTCACCAATTATAAAAGAAGCACTATTTGCCTGGACCTTTGTTTAATTAGATCAGTTACTTTAAAGGGAGTGAATATTTATGCAATCATTTATTTTAAGTTATATGTTTTTATTTAGTTGACATTTTGTCAAAATCAGTTTTCACTTTCACATTAAATTCATTTTTTTTGTAATTATTTTGATCAAAAAGCAAAACTTTATTGATCATGATTGACTTGTAGAACCTACAAAAAGATTTGGTAACACTTTAACGGGGTGTGCATAAGACTGACATAACAGTGTCATAAACATTGACATATCGCCTGTCATGAACATAATGAAGTCTTTATGAATGTCTATGACTGTTGTCATGTAGTGTTACTCGGTAAATAATGACACTTTTAATGCAAAGTTGCTTTAAAAGTTGCATTGAAAGTCCATTAAAAATGCCAACTTTGCATTATTTTGGAAATAATCACACTTTAATGCAAAGTTGGCATTTTAATGGACTTTCAATGCAACTTTTAAAGCAACTTTGCATTAAAAGTGTCATTATTTACCAAATGACACTTAATGACAACATTCATAAAGATTCTTTCGTGTTCATGACTGGTGTTATTTCATATTTATGACAGTGTCATGTCAGTCTTATGCACAACCCGTCAAATAAAGTGTTACCAAAAGTTCAAACACATAGGAGGGTGAGTACATTTAATAAGAATTAGAGAAGAGAAAAGTAGCACTGCTCTTAACCTGTTAGCTACTATGCTGGGGTAGTAGGCCTTCTGGTTGTGGTCTACTCGCTGGTCACTCTCATGGATGAATTGCTCCTGCTCACCAAAAGCTCGAATGACAGAGGTGCCCAACAATGTTTCGTTAAAGTGGGTGTAGATGGGTGAACGGCTGACAGACTCCAGACGCTTCAGCTGGCGAGAAGTTGCCACATAAAACCTCTGTACACAAACAAGCAATATAATGTTCAACAATTTTAATCACATCTAAGAGCAAGTCAGAGCTGCACATACAGCAGAAATACAGGATGTATTTTTAACTAACCTGCACAAAAAAGTAGAGCAACCCAAGAAAAGGAATGATGATAGCCACAAGTGGTGTGGCAAACAGGATAATGACACAGGAACCCAACACGTTGAACAAGGATCCCATGAACATTTTAATAATGCTGGGGATTACAGAATCAATGGTGTCCATCTCCTTGGCAAAGCGGTTAACCAGGTTACCACTTGGAGTTTTCTCAAAGAAGGACATGGGTGAGCGCAGCACATCATATAGCAAGGACTGGTGGAGGTAGCGGGACGCCATGATGCCCCCAATGGACATGGAGAGGGAATAACCAAAGACTGCTACACCTACAAGGTAAAAGTAAAAATTATGACCTTTTATAATGCTGAATGAATGACTTTAAACACAGTTCTTTGTAAAGATATGGATTGCCCCTTGATTTTTTTTTTCCACATTCTGTATGACAGTCACAATCAGAGACCATGCTGGAGACAAAGTTCAAACTGGATTACGTATGGCTTTCCGTCAACATGTGCTTTCTTTTGACACTCTTTGTTCATGATGTAGAGAGTGACCAAGAAATTGTTTGGTCACTTCAGCTGTTGATATTTTCAGCTCCCCCAGAGTTATTCTCAGCCCTCTTTCTGATTCTGTGATAATAGTTCTCTATTTCCAGCCTGTCAGTTTAAACAGACAGTTCTGGACCAAGCTCAACAATCCCCTCTACTGTTCACAGCCAAAAAGTATTTCCATCATCCTTTGATCCAAAGGTCAGAGGGTGATGAAATGAATCAACCACTTCAAATTATTTAAATGTCCACATTACTTAAAGTACAGGATGAGGTGGAGCAGAAGCAAATATTTTTCTTTTTTTTATTGGCTCTAGTGGCCTTTATTTGAAAGTGGTCAGACAGGAAAGAGAGAGAGGGAAGAAATGTGGCAAGGGTCACCAGACCGAGACTCAAACCTGCAATGACCACGTCAAGGACTAAGGACTATGTGGGTTTTGCTTTACCCCTGGACCACCACAGAACCCCAAGCAAATATTTTACATTGAGATTTACTCATTAATCCTATGCCTATTTATAGCTATTGTTCTTTTGAACATCTACTCCTTAGTTTTCCTCCTGATTTTCAAAGCACTAAAACCACATTTGCTTGTAGTTTTATATTGTCCACCAGGGTCTTACTCTATCTTTAGACCATATCTCAGATTTTTTATTTTATTTAGTGGTAAATACTGATAATATCAATATAATGGGGAACTAAAGCATTCATGTTGACACTGAAAGTGATAGTCTAAATTTAGTCCTTAATACTCTTATAACAAATTGGCTTTACTCAAAAAAATTCACTATCCAGTTATAATAAATAACCTCCATGTTATTTTTAACCAGTATATGCCCCATATCAAGCAAGTTTCTAGGATTTCCTTCTTTCACCTTTAGAAAATTGCCAAAATTATAAATATCATGTCCACAAATGATACTGAGAGTTCTGATGAAAATAAAAAAGAGATCATATTTCTCCTATTACATCTTCCTTTTATTGGTATCCTATTGAATCCAGAATATAATTTAAGATTCTTTTTCTCACATATAAAGACCCTGTCTGATGAAGCTCCATCATCCATTTTCCTCTACTGCTTTCCAGTTTACATTATTTGGTGTTATTTCAACTTTTCTCTTCATAGAAGCTAAACCCGAACCTGGATGACGGCATCAGCTGAGATGATGTTGTTATCTCAGCTAATCATCCTCCTCTCCTGATATTAACTATTTTCATGAACATTGAAAATAATCCTACATCAGTACATCTGTTTCTTCTTGTGCATTATTCTCAGACTTTTCAAAGCCCCAGTCGGTCGCTTGTACTCAGCGAGGCTCTGGTTCTAGTTCTGCTGGAGGTTTCTTCTTGTTAGAGCAGTTTTTCCTCTTCACTGTCATGAATGTTTGGTATTAAGGATTTCTCTAAAGTCAACAACCCAACACGAGGAACTTTTTTGCTCATCCAGGAGTGAATGCTGCAAGTCAATAATTCAATGCAAACTGCGAGGTTTCCTTAAGTTTCCTTAACGGATAGGTAAACCTTTTAACTACAATGAACAATTCATTGAGTTCACTGTAACATTTGATAACTAGTATCAAATAGTACATCACTTTCTGGCACAACACCTCAAGTGTTCCTGCTGTTGGCACTAACCTTGCAAGAAGTGCCTCAGAGGCTACTGCAGGTGAAAATTCTTGTGAGGATAGTAACTTAATTCAGAAATTATTTTTTTAAATATTATATTACATCATATTTTACTATGGGAAATATACAGGAAAATACTAATACGGTAGTTTCCCAGCCAAAACGGGAAACTTCTTAGGTATTGTCATTAGGTATGAGAGACGACAAAACAGTGATTTAAGAGATGTGGGATGGTGTGAAAATAACTGTCTGATCTTGAATGTGAACAAAACAAAGTAGATTATTTGAGACTTCAAGAGAAACTGGGTTAAGTCAAATACTATTTCCAGAATTGGAGGTGGCTGAGGAGAATAAATACCTCAATGTTCACCTGGACAACAGACAATGAAAACATCTACAAGAAGCAACAGAGCAGACTATATGTCTTGAGAAAGCACAGGACACCCAGCATTTGTAGCAAGATGCTTCTGATGTTCTTTACGTCTGCTCTGGAGTATCTAATCTCTTCTCCCATCATCTGTTGAGGTAGCAGCATCAAAGCTACTAAACTAAGTAAAAATAACTAGTTGATGAAGGCTGGTTCTGTTCTGGGGATTGCTCTGGAACAATTGGAGATAATGGTGCAGGAGGGACTCTTCATAAAATGAAGAACATTATGGCAACCCTGAGCATCCGCTTTATTAAACTTGCTATATAATAACAGAGTAATAAAGTATTTCAGAAATGGGCTTGATTTTGTTCAAAGCTAGTTAAACTTCTTTACTTTGCTGTGTTCTTTGGTCTTTATGATGTAGTTTGTTTACTAAGGTTGACCTACAAACATCAAATATTGGAGGAATGTAATTACTGCTGAATGCTGAATACAAATGCAAATCATACTTGCAGATTTTTATCAGCAAAAAAAAAAAAAAAAAAATCTAAACATATCTCCCTTAAATTCTGTTGGTCTGTCACAAGAAATCCCATTAAAAATATACTAAAGTATCAACAAAATACAAAATCTTGACAGAGTATGAATACAAGGCACAGTAAATACTCAACTATAATGCAAACACAGAGCCTTATTTTCTGACTTACCTTGGGTCAGGCCAAAGCCACCGTACACAGCAAGTCTCCTAAGTCTGTAAGGCTGAGTGCCATTAACTACCAGGTCATCAGTCCACAGGCTAAGCCAGTAGTTGGAGAACAGGGAGACCAGGTGATGGGTGAGGAACAGCAGCAGACTGATGCAGGACAGAAGTACACCGATGGCTTTCAGATAGGCCCAAAATACAGACAGCTTCACCTAAAGAGGAAGAGCATCTAGAATCTGCCACTGATTGCTTAAATGACAGGTAACATTTATGGAAATACAGCCTCTTTCCATTCATTTTTTGTACAGGATGATTTTATGGATCGCCTTAGTAGAATTTAAATAAAATAATCACACCGTCTGACCAACAGGACTGACGGCTTGGTCATCCTTTGTCTCCATTTTTGCTGTTAAATAGTAATATGAAGATGTGTGGTAAAAGTGCTTGTCAAGCAGCAGTAATGACTACATGGGATTCTTCTTAAATAAAATTGATTCCATTTAGTATGCTTGGTCACCCTGACAAAGTGCTGTGGAGTGTTTGATGCTGAAGCATTCAGTGACACTGTTTTCTGCTCTATAAAAGACTTTCTTATTTTCTCCCTTTCCCGAGAGAGAAAGGGAGAATTTAACAGGACTCACAGCGAATCAAAGGAACGTCTAAAGAAAGAGGTTTGTTTCACTGTTGCAAAGCCTACTTCTTTTTAAAGAAGGAAATTGTAGACTTTGGAGCTTGGTTGAACTTTCTATGACTACACAATTCAAAAATGTCTGCAGTTTGGAGAGGAGGTTGCGCTAGACTTTTTCGCTGTCTGTCATTTTCATGAACAGTGTCAATAAAAATCCTGTTATAATCTATTTTTACCTATCATTTTTTAAAAAGATAATTATATTTAAATGCATTTCATTTTCATTCTAATATTCAACAAAATGAACAGATAATTCACATTGTGTCATCATCAAACTTTCTCTGTAGTGACAACACTTTTAAAGGTAACATTTTACTAGAAGTCAGCAAGACTCTGAATGCTACCTGATCCCACAAACACTCCCTCAGTTGGTAGAATAATCCTGTAGCAGCGGTTCAGCTGCACGAGTCGAGCTCTAAAGCCTCTTGTCCATATCTCTTTAATGCACAGCTCTCAGATAGCGATGTGAGATTGATTGGAGTGGAGGCGCATGAGAATTTGTTGTGCTCATTACAGTTTAATGAACATCTGTACATTCATTTTCTTTGCTTCCTTAACAAGGTAAGGAAGGGTAAGTTATGTGTTCCTCTATTTCGACTACTAGTACAACGACACAACCTTATTGGGCATTGTCTTTCTCTGTATATTGTAAGGTTATTAAATGGGCCACAGAAGCCCGATCTACCATAAATTTTGGGTCAGACTCAGGCTATGGATCTAAATTCTAGCGACTACTTTCAATGCTTTCAATGAGTAATTTGCTAAAGACAAATCTGTATGTCATGCTCTATTTATGATTTATTAAAACAGTCAGAGGGACTATAGGCTTAATATGAAGAAGAGCCACCCTGTTAAAAATAACATATATTTGTTATCAAAAGTTATTGTGTGAAGTATAAGTACCAGCTTGTTAACTACTCTTTGGGTTAAGTGCCTTGCCAAGCTGGAATTGAAGCTAACACCTTCTGATTGTAAGACAACTACGCTACAGTTGCTGTTGTTAGGAAACAAAGCAGTGTTATATGGAACATGCTGCTGTCAATCTGAGGGTGTACGTACTCCATTTTTATGGTCTAGTAACTTCCAGAAGACTTTTTTACTGTTTCCAAGCATATTATTTTCAATAAAGGATCTAACAATATGTATAAAACATATTGCTGATTTTTACTCTACATACCCGTCCAGTACTGGCCTTGTCAGCTTCGGTCAGCTTCCCCATCTCAGGGTTCTTGGTCTTCTTGTTCAGTTCTCTGGCATCATCAGTCTTATGGGGCTTTTGGGATTCAGTCTTAACAGCCGGCCCACTACCCAGAAAAAGGAGCACACAGGCTCATAATTGTCAAAAAATTCTATATATCATGACAAATGTTTGGTAAAAACAATGTGTCCTAAAGAAAAAAGCAGAATATTGGGGAGATTTAAGGCAGTTTGTGAACTCTGATGTTTACATTCACTTATTATTGAAGAGATGTCATATTCATTTTGGTTGAAACTCAGCTGGATGTTCAAACTAGATAATGAGCCCAAACACACATCAAAAGTGGTTTTAGATTGGATCAGAGCAGGCTAACATGAAGCGTCTGAAGTGGCTTTGACCTCAAACCTATTGAAAAATTGTAAACCAGGTGTAAAAGCTACATCTATTCCAAGATATAATCCAGTTCATATGCACCCTAGCACTTCTGGTAAGAAGAGTGTTTATATATCAAGCCAGAACTTTGTCAAAAGTTTTGACACTTTTTTATTTACTGATGCCTCAAATGTTAAATTATACTGACGGACATTAAAACGAGGATTAAACATTACCGTTTTGCTGCTGCGAAGGAAACTAAACAGGTTGACGGCCAGAGTTGGAGGAACGAGTCTGCAGTTGAGTGCTTAAATGACACGCTGTGAGGCTCATCAATGATGCAGTTACTTCTCTGTATCCTGGTAGTTACCAAAGAGGTGAATATACGACTTTGTAGGCAGGCCTTCTACGTGTAATCATTTCAGTGAATAGCCTCTCTATCACCCTGGATTTTCTGCAGGCAACTTCCTGTATGCAGTCTGAAACTGTCCATGTTGTCAGGGTTCAGGCCCGGTTTTTTTAGAGACGTCTTTCTTCCACCAATGCAATGCTACTCATTTCATTGCTCATTTCCACGGTTTCATAAACTCCATTCCTGAAACAGTATCCTACATGAACTGTGCTCCATTGACCACGTCACCCCGTTCAATACCAGACACAATACAAACTACTCCTCACTTACAAAGCCCTCAGTAACCTCACACCTCAATCCCCCAGATTTCACTGACCATTAAACCTCACTAAAAGGCCAAAATAAAAAGACTTTAATGCCTAAAATGAAATGGATGTAAACCTCAGATCAGAACTGCATATCTAGAGCTTGTCATGTTATCCAGATTCACTCACCCAATAAGAGCAGGTAGATCACCATTTTCTACTGCTTTGGATCCACTCTTTGGTGCAGTTTTAAAATCTAAGACAGAAAGTAAAAATGAAAACTTCGTAATGGAGGGTCTACATCTAAATTAGGCCCTTCTACAGACACTATAGGAAGCATTAAGATTAATAACAGAAATACTATTGAAATACTATTGAAGCCTCCACATGGCAAAATTAGCAACTTTCTCTGGAGAGTAAAATAAATTCCTAGAACTGGCAACTGGAACATGTTGAAATGATGAAATGTTGCTTACCACCATCTTCAGTTTGGTCGACAGTGGCATACGTTCGCAGGAACTCGGCAAAGGCTCCCTCCTGGACCATAAGCTCTTGGTAGGAGCCTACTTCTGTGATCTCCCCGTCTACCATGACCAGGATCAGATCAGTTTGTGGTAGGAAGCTCAAACCATGAGTCACCAGCACACGAGTCTGTACACAAACACATTGTTGCCAATTTATTCTGATGCCTATTAACACAGATGATTTTGCTAAAACTAAAGGAGACAAGAAAGGACACTTCTAATCAGAAGTTTAATCACTGAGGGCACGAATAGCATTTAAATTATGGGCCTTTTGGTCAGTTATTTATTACCACTTATCTTTCAGAGTTGAGTGAATATATAGTAAACAATAGACATACATTTTATAACCAAGAACTGGCTGCAAAAGTTAAAAATTTTTTGAAGATTTTCACAAGTCCAAACAGCTTTAAAAGCGAATTATAAAGAATGACATGTACATTTACATCCTCTAATACTTAGTTAAAAATCCAATATCACAAGGTTTTGCAGTCATCAAAAAGTTTCCATTAAAAATTATGGATGGTATGGGAATGCAGAGGCCTGGCTTCAGCAGGCTTCTGGAAGTAGAGGTCAAAACAGATTTGTACTTCTGAAGAACTTGAAACCGGATAATCAAACCACTTTTCTAGAAGTTCTCAAATTAACACTTCCAAGTTTTTTAAAAAAAATGTCTGGCTAGCAATTTAAAAAGAAACATGCATAGAGCTTTAAAGAAAGATAATATCAATTGTGGATTAGCCTTTTCAAGACTTCGACTTCAAGCCAATGAAGAATTTGTGGACTGAGTTAATCGTCTTCTATTGCATGCTTGCTTAATGTATTGCTGATTATATGCAGTGTTATCCTTAAGGTATTATGTTGCTGTGTTTAAGTTTGCCACATGTCAGAGACTGTGGTTCCAGAACAATTTAATTCAGTGCTGCTAGAATTCATTGGCTCCCTTTTCTGCCAATCTCTTCTCCCTATCTGCCTCCTACTCCCTCACCCATCAGGATTAAAACACACTGGGACAAACCTTGTACTTGGTTTCCTTGGTACAGGAAACCAAGTACAATAAACCAAGTACAAGTGGTTTATCGTTATCTCCCCAGTAGTTTCTCCCATGTTGTTGGTCTGCCTCCCAATTCTACCTTATTCACACTTACCAGTAATCTTTAATCATGCCATTCAGTTGTGATATTTCACCTGATTTGTTGTTCATATATAAGCTCTGGAATTTTAACTGTTCGTGACAGATTTTCTGTTTTCATACCTTGATTCATACTTAGCTCTTTGGTCTGCTCCATACCAGTTTTTCTTGCTTATAAAATGTCTCAATAATTACTCATCAAGGGCCATCTGCGCGTTGGCTCTGTCTCCCCATGTTGTCATATACCCCCTGTATGTGAGCAGCGTGCGCCAGTGTTCTGACTACCTGTGCTACCTCATCAGATTTTCCTACTGCAGCACATCTAGAGAGCTATTTCTATCTGTCGGTGCTACTTTTCAAAAACTGCTACAGTCATGTTTGCATACCAAAGACCTTAGCAGTTAGTGTCAATGTTAAAGACTTACAATTATTATATTTAAGTGACAATTTAAGTGGCGCTTACGTAGCATTTGAAAAAAAAAGTGAATGATGAAAACTTTTTTTAAAGCACCTGAACCACCCCTTTCAAAAATACCTTGTGTAAATGCACTAAAACCCTTCTTGAGAATAGTGTGCCTGTGCTGTTGTATGTCAGTTTGTTGACATTTATACTATGGAAGTGTTCAGTTGTTGTTACCTAGTGGCGGAATTTAGGTACTGCATTTAAGACTCTGCCATTTTTGATGATGTCATTAAAAGCAGAAAACTAAGCATGGTTTTCTCTCAGTAACACTGAAACTTCAATTCAGTTGGTCTTTGAAAGCACTGTTGGTATGCAATTTTGCAATGGATATTTTGTTGATTAAGAGTAATTTAGCCATTTGTAAGAAAGCATTTTTTTAAAATAAAAACTTAGTAACACTTTATTTGAAGGGGTGTGAATAAGACTGACATGACACTGTCATAAACATGACATAACACCTGTCATGAACATCAATAAGTCTTCATGAATATTTATGACTGTTGTCATAAAGCGTCATTTGGTAAATCATGACGTTTTTAATACAAAGTTGACATTATTCAAAATGTCTTTGCTATGACAACTTGACATTAACCAAGAAATCATGATCTGACTTAAATTGGTTATAAAAGTAATTTTAAAAATTAGTTTTATGTAGTAATATTATAAAGCTCTGCCATGTTGTTTAGTCTTAATTTTCTTAATTTAATCGATTCTAAAGTTTTACAGCAAGATGTCTACAAAGCACTTATGAACTTAGCATTTGAAACATTATTTAAGGCTGTTTTTACTCTTGTGCGTGCGAGGACTGAGGCAAATGATACAAGTTTTACGTGTGTGGGGTCGGTTGGACCACATTCCTAAACACAAGTGTTAAGTAGTGCAATACACCATCTCCACCAGTGAGAGGCAGCAGTGCACAAACAGGCGTGCAGTGTGTTGGTGAAGAAGAAATCTTCCATATTGTGGCGAAAAACTAACACAAGTTATAACCGTAGATGCCTCATGGAGCGGGTCGGCCTGTTGCAGCGATACGTAACAGCGTCCGCCATATTGAATGTGGCATCTCTGCCAGTAAGCTAATGCAAATGAATGGACCGAACTTCAGAAAATGCCATTCCACAAAGTATTTTTAGCTAATGTTCATCATCGACCCACTCACATATAAACGTGAATATATTTGGAAATTAAACAATCACCAAAGACAACATTTATGACTTTTCATTATATTTTAATTGTAATTTCTGAATAAAGAAAATAAATGTGAACCTAATACAATTGATTTTGATAAATTGTTTTTATATATACAGTAATCAACATTTATGAACATATGTACACACACACGTCAATATATTAAATAATAGAATATATGTATATATAAAATATATATAATTTATTTATTAGTTAAATAAAAAATATTTTATTATTCAAATAAATAAATAATAATATATATATATATATATATATATACACACACACACACACACACTGCTCAAAAAATAAAGGGAACACTCAAATAACACATCCTAGATCTGAATGAATGAAATATTCTCATTGAATACTTTGTTCTGTACAAAGTTGAATGTGCTGACAACAAAATCACACAAAAATCATCAATGGAAATTAATTTATTAACCAATGGAGGCCTGGATTTGGAGCCACACACAAAATTAAAGTGAAATGTTCCCTTTATTTTTTTTGAGCAGTGTGGGTTAGGATATATATATATATATATATATATATATATATACATTCATATATTTATTCGAATAATAAAATATTTTTTATTTAACTAATAAATAAATTATATATATATATATTTTATATTTTATTATTTAATATATTGACGTGTGTGTGTACATATGTTCATAAATGTTGATTACTGTATATATAAAAACGATTTATCAAAATCAATTGTATTAGGTTCACATTTATTTTCTTTATTCAGAAATTACAATTAAAATATAATGAAAAGTCATAAATGTTGTCTTTGGTGATTGTTTAATTTCCAAATATATTCACGTTTATATGTGGGTCCTAAGGAAAGACCCTTGGAGCTATATAGCCTACCTCATACCATGAGAGACATTGATAAGCACGACATGCCGGCTCAGACGTCGCCCGGCCAAACAAGGTCTGCATCAGGTGCTGGGGAACCAGAGCACCTTGATGAAAAATGGGCTACTGGAACAAGACGGAAATGGGCGAGAGACGAAAACATGGATCTGTTGGAATGCTACTACTCAAGTAACCCTAGTCAGAGGGGCTACATGCAAAGACTGTGGGAGGAATGGTTACTTCGACATCCCCAGTCGACACTAACTGCCAATCAACTGCTCAGTGTTCCAACATCCGCAAACGGCAACTGCTATCACAACTTGAGATTGACGAGGTACAACACAAAGGGGAGGAGCCAGGACGCCAGGTCAGAAGGGAATTAACTACAACTACCCACCCAGAGACTGGGTATGTAGCCCCAGTAATGAACGAACCATCTGAGCTGAACGAGGCAGCAACTGACCTGAGAGAGAGAATCATGGCCTGAATGAACACCAGACAACCCCAACGCAATGAAACGTGCAATGAAAAGATCAATACCCAAGAAGTACAGCCAGATGCCCATACCTGAAGCACTCGAAACTGGCAGGGTACTAACAACAGAGCAGACCCACCAAGGCTGGAGACTGAACAATACTGGAAAGGCATATGGGAAAGGGAGGCGTCCCACAACAGCACCATGGTGGACAGCCCCATGAGCGACTGGCAGCTCAACTGAACCAGCTGCTACAAAATGGGACTCAACCTGAATGGTTAACTGAAGGGCGCACAATCCTGATCCTATCCTTACCCTAACTATCGGCCGATAACCTGTCTCTCACCCGAGACTGCAAAAGCCGACACACCAACCTGTGCACCGCTTGGATTGATTACAAGAAAGCCTATATGACTCAATGCCACACACTTGGATCATTGAATGCTTAGAGATGTACAACATCAATAGGACTCTTAGAGCCTTCATTGCAAACTCAATGGGGCTGTGGAAAACCACCCTTGAAACCAACTGCAAACCACTTACACAAGTGTCCATCAAATGTGGCATATACCAACGAGATGCTCTGTCCCCACTGCTGTTCTGCATAGGCCTGAACCCCCTCAGCCAAATGTCATTCGGACTAGAGAAGTGTGGTCGGATGGTTACAAAGAGAGGGAAGGTACCTGGAAATACCACAAGCAAATGGCAACCTCGATGAGGTCACAAGGAAAGGAGCTACAGCCAAATACCTCCAATGAATAAGGCAAGTCCTGAGAAGCCAGCTCAATGGCAAGAACAAGATCCGTGCAATAAACAGCTATGCCTTACCAGTAATCAGATACCCTGCCGGAATAATTAGCAGGCCAATGGAAGAGATGAAGGCCACAGATGTTAAGACTCGGAAGCTACTAACCATGCATGGAGCAAATCCAGCACCCTGAGACTGTACACAAGCCGTAAGGAAGGAGGCAGAGGACTAGTGAGTGTGAGAGCCACTGTCCAGGATGAAACATCCAAGATCCATAAATACATCAAGGACAAAGCCTCAACGGACGATGTGCTCAGCGAATGTCTCAGACAATGGGGAACAGAGGACGAGGTACTGGAGGAACCATCATGGGAGGACAAGCCCCTACATGGGATGTACCACCGACAAATAACTGAAGTGGCTGATATCAGGAAATCCTACCAATGGCTGGAGAAAGCTGGACTCAAGGACAGCACAGAGGCCCTCATCCTGGCTGCACAGGAACAGGCCCTAAACACCAGAGAAATAGAGGCTCAGATCTACCAAGGTGTAGGTTGTGCAAGGAGGCCTCTGAGACAGTCCAGCACATAACAGCAGGGTGCAAGATGCTGGCAGGGAAAGCGTACATGGAACGACATAACCAAGTGGCGGGCATAGTGTACAGGAACATCTCTGCAGAATATGGACTGGAAGCCCCGAGATCGAAGTTGGGAACACCCCCAAAGGTGGTGGAGAATGACCGAGCTAAGATCCTGTGGGACTTCCAGATCCAGACAGACAAGATGGTAATGGAGAACCAACTCATTGTGGTGGTGGATAAAGAACAGAGGGAAGCTGTTGTGGTGGATCGTAGCAATACCAAGTGACCACAACATCAGGAAAAAGGAGCATGAGAAACTGGAGAAATACCAGGGCCTCAGAGAGGAACTGGAGAAGGCCTGGAAGGTGAAGACCACAGTGCTGCCTGTGGTCATCGGGGCCCTCGGGGCAGTCATCCCCAAACTGGAGCAGTGGCTCAAACAGATCCCAGGAACAACATCAGACATCTCAGTCCAGAAATGTGGAGTTCTAGGCACAGCCAAGATACTGGAGGAGAACCTCAAGCTCCCAGGCCTCTGGTAGAGGACCCGAGCTCAGAGGATGAGAGAGACCACCCACGGAGGGTGAGAGGGGAATTTTTATATATATATATATATATATATATATATATATATATATATATATATATATATATATATATATATATATATATATGTATATAATGTGTGTGTGCATATTTACTGAATGTGGAATATGTGCCAGTAAGGTAATAGAAGTGAATGGACTGAACTTGATAAAGTGCTGTTCTACAAAGTATTTTAAATTAATACCTGCCATTGACACATTTTCTCACACACATTAATATATTTGGCAATCAAAGAAATGACTAAAGTTTAAAGACTAATGTTTCTAACTTTAAAGAGCACAATTTTTTTATTTGATAGAAACGATTGATAATTTTTATGACATTGATGAACAGACACATATTTAGTGTTTTATTAAAGAATATATTTACATAATTCCATAATTTAATGTACATTTAACATTTCAAGACAAGACACAAATAATTTTCCTGTATTTATTTTTTAAACGTTATTGAGAAATGACTTTTGATTTATAAATCAGTCATTGTCAAACATTAAACTACACATTTTTCTTACTTTTTCCAGAGAATTTACAGAATGTCAACTCTGCTATTGGGAGCAAAGAGTGAAAATAATTCCAACAGAGTAAATTATTTTTTATTTCATTATATAAGCTACATTAATACACTAATACTTCAGATTGAGATATTTAAAAATACACAAAAAGTGAAAGAATAAAACATTTATTTATTATACTGGGAACACTGGTCACAGGCAGGGCTGCTGGTCACACTGGGAGAACTCCAATGACTTCTGAGATGTCCTGGTTCACAGACTACAGCCAAGGATAAAAGAGAAATTATCCAAAAGTGTAGTAGAAACTAGAAAATTCCTGCAGAAATGTACAGTCTGAACTTCTGCCAGACAAATATTTGATCAGAATAATTTTGTTCAGCTCCAGTTATTATTCCACTTGTATTAAGAAATAATTATATTGCACTTTATAACAACCAGTCATGTTAACTAGGCATTTGTCTGCCAGTCTACCATTCTGACAGTGTGCAGCAAGGGACATTTTGAAATGGTATTTAAATAAATGCTGGAATATGATGACCTTGTTTTTTGTTTTTGTTCTTTTTTTAAGTGACCACAATGAATTGAGTCATCACCGACTGTCCAGAAGAGATTCACCAAGTTTGAATTCATGAAAAGGCTTTCGCCATGATTAACTATTGCAAGAAGAGCTGTAATTTCTGAGCATTTCTGGACACCTTCAAAGAGCTGCTTCCAGGAAATGAAGACAAGAAGAAGATCTCCTGTTTTCAGAGCATTACAGGAAGACTATTACGAAGGAGATGGCTGACATAATCAAAGCAAAAAATGTTACTGTTGAAAGAACCTATTTTCTTAAGTTAAAGTATAAGTAATTCTGTTTTAGTTTTTCAATCAGCATTTCAGAGTAACAACATACTGACCAGACGTTAAACCCTCTGTTATCTTAGAACAAGTTATCTTTTGTTTTATTCCAATGTACAAAGGGTTTGTTCTACAGTTATGATGGTAGTTATAAGTAGTCCAGTGTGTTTCACTTCATTTGAGGTAAGACTTAATATCAGTGACTTTGTTAGCATAGCATTTGACACTGTAATAACACTTAATGACATCTTCATAACTGTTGCTACTTGTTTCAATTTACTTGATGTTGCTGGGATCAGGCAAAGATGACGCCCGGAGTTGTCTTTGTGAATCAAAATGGGGTTTATTTACCTTAACACAAGAAAACTCAGTCTGTCACACCTGGTGCCTCACGCTCCTCAGCAAACGAAAAACAGAACACTGGCTCGCAAACGGCACGTTCGAGGAACACACATAAAACAGACACATTCAATGACATATAGGAAATATTAGTACAGACGATCAAGGCACAAGACAGACACAAAATAAAGTTCTGAAGGAATTAACTTATTATAATAAAACAATTTGGGTGGGGTACCTGTGAACTACACTGCTCAAAAAAATAAAGGGAACACTTAAACAACACAATATAACTCCAAGTAAATCAAACTTCTGTGAAATCAAACTGTCCACTTAGGAAGCAAAACTGATTGACAATCAATTTCACCTGCTGTTGTGCACATTCAACTTTGTACAGAAGAAAGTATTCAATGAGAATATTTCATTCATTCAGATCTAGGATGTGTTATTTGAGTGTTCCCTTTATTTTTTTGAGCAGTATATAATAAACATGAACAGTAAAATAAATAAACTAATAAATTCAGTGCATCTCACATTGAGGTAAAAGCTAATATTAATGGCACTATTTTCATAACTGTTATTACTTGTTTTACTTAATGACACTGTAATAACACTTAATGACATATTTATAACTGGTGCTATTTGTTCCACTTCAGTTGATGTAAAAGAAATCGTTAATGAGTCTGTTATTAAATCATTTTACAGTGTAATAAAGCTTAATGAAATCTTTATTGCTTGTCCTGCTAGCTTTGCTTTATTAAATATTAATCATTGTTTTGTTAAAGCTTTTGCTAGTGTAATAATTAAATCATTATGACTACTATTGTGACAAATTTATGTCAGATCATGATTTCTTGGTTAATGACAAGATGTCATAACAAAAACATTTTGAATAATGTCAACTTTGTATTAAAAGTGTCATAATTTACCGAATGACACTTTATGACAACAGTCATAACTATTAATGAAGACTTATTGATGTTCATGACAGGTGTTATGTCATGTTTATGACAGTGTCATGTCAGTCTTATTCAAAGCCCTTCAAATAAAGTGTTACCAAAAACTTTTACAGCCTTGACCTAAATATTTTCTCTGGAGCAAATTTATTGTACATTTAAGTGCTGTATTGTTTGCTACTGTGTACTATTTCTGAAAGTTTGTGTGTTCATTTCTCAGTTTTACCCTACTCAAACTTGCTTCAGTAAAGAGTCTTTGTAAGCCCTCTTGTCTGTGTGGTCATTTTGGAGAAGAGTTTTTCTGAATGTCGACTCCAACAAGGCGATGGAGGTTGAGGACACGACAGCGCCCGTTTTAGTATGTAACGCTGGTACATTTAGATGCACTAAAACCCCATATTTGAATCCTACCTTCATAAAATAGACATGGTAGCACATGTTGATCTACCATAACTCCATCAAAATATCCTACTTGGTAAATATGTGGGTAGCACATTTACTAAAGCAGATTCCTTCATTTGGATATTGTTATAAAATATAGAGGTAGCACATGTTGATCACTAAAACTCCATCAGAATATCTTACCTGGTAAATGTGTGGGTAGCTCATATTGGTACATTAAGACAGTGCATAAGAATATCTAAAAGAGTAATATTTAAATATTAAAAATATTTTAAATACAGAGGTGTTTGTAAGACTGAAAGAGTATCAGAAAGGGGAACATGTTTTTATTGAAATTAAATTAAACACAGACATTTACAAAAATACAGATCCCTGCAAAAGTTGTATGGCAGTCTTTATCCAATGCAGTGCAGCCAAAACATGTCCATCGAACTGCGCAAGTCACTGTGCACCTGAAATGATAGGGTATGCTTAATATAAAATGATATTACGCTGTAGACATACACAGATACAATTCAGCATAATATCACTAAACATGCTCTATTTAGCACAGTTTAATTTAATTTAATTTCATTTTTTTTATTAAACTAAAATATTTTAAAGTGTAACGACAAAATAGCCCACAGAAACAATGTAATAGATCCTGATTCATGTGGTTGATGCCAAGCAATGTCTTTTGTGTTCACAGTATACAGCATAGTAACAACACTGCAGACGGCAAACTGAAGCCATTTACAAATATGCTGTCTCTTATCTAAACTTAAAACATTAAGTAATACAGCATCTTAAGGAAAGCCAGGAATAAAATAAATTAAATAAAGCTTACCTTTATCTTTGATGAAATAAAACAGACAAAACGAAACCTCCATGGGTAGGACATATAGATAAGAAATCTGCTGAGTAAACAATATGACGTAGCATCGATGTGTGCATGTGCCTTACCACCAGGCAGGACAGATTGATGGGTAGCACAGATAGTTAGAACACCGGTTATGGGCTGGGAACATACTGATGGAGAAGTGCAGACTGATGTAAAACCACAACACTGGAAAAAGTTCTGGTATGCAGTGAATGCTGGAAAAAAGTACCGATACATTCAAAGATAAAATTTAGGGAGTTTTCACACCTAGAATCGGCTCCATTAGGGACAAAAATGGCAACATTTGCTACATTTTTCAGCTGGTGCAGTTTGCTTTCACATTGCAATGTGCCAAACCACAAACCAAGCGCTTGGAAATCCCTGTTCTGTCACGCGCCTGTGGTAGCACTGCACGAACAACAAATGAAGGAAAAGAAACCTTTACAGGGAACCTATAAAGAAAACATGAGCACTTCCTTCTTCATGAAATGTAAACAAAAATGGAGTGGGCTCAGATTCAGGTTGGTTCACCCACCTTGTCCCTCAGTATGCCCCGTGGGCCAATGACATAATCGAAGATGTGCTTTCCAACATGAGCATCAACAGCAGACAGTGGGTCATCCAGCAAGTATACAGCACGGTCACAGTACACTGCTCTGGCCAGGCTCACCCGTTGCTTCTGGCCACCAGACAGATTCACTCCCTAAACACAGAATGGGTAAGGAACTGAAATGAAAACATCTCAGAGGCTACACAGAATTAATTACTTTTGGCTTTGGCATCACATAGAAAAAATGTTACTGCTTATCTATGGAATCAGCTCCAGAATGAGCTACGTTAAAAATCTTTAACTGAGCAAATGCCTAATATTTCAGATAGTCAAAACAGCTGAATGAGTACATCCCTGATATTCCTGCAGATATTTAAGTATATTTTTTCATGGGACAACAATGACAAAAATGACACTTTGACATAATGAAAAGTAGTCTGTGTGCAGCATATGTAACTGTGTAAATTTATTCTATATAACTATATATACAGCCATTAGTGTCTAAATACTATATACTATGTTATGTTATAGTGATTAATGGACAGACGGATCCTCAGTCAATACCTTCTCTCCAATCTCCGTCTCATCCCCAGCAGGGAGAATCTCCAGGTCTGGCTGGAGAGCACACACTTCCACCACATGGTTGTACCAGTCCTCCCTCCTCTTCTGACCAAACATGATGTTTTCTTTTAGTGTGGAGTTCTGGATCCAGGCCTGCTGTGGAACGTAGGCCACAGAACCCTGAAGGCAACATAAATGTACACAGATTCATATTAAATCATCTCATTTTCAGATTAAATTTCACATTATTATTTCAGACAACAACCTTCGCTTTAAACCCAGGACATCATATATAGTGCTTTACACATTTTTACACAGTCACATTACAATCACAAACCTACTTTATTTTACTATTTACTTTTTCCAACAGCTTTTATCAAAAATCCTGAAAAGCGGCATGTGAAGCGTTCATCCAGGCAAGGCAGGAGAATTCTACGAAACTCTTGAGCTTTCTGATACTATATGTTCTGCTCTATGGGTGAAATTTACTAGTCAGTCTACCTTCTGCCCTACACTTATGCAAACGGTTGGCCCATATGAGTTTACTGTTGAAACACATAGCTAGACTCTCTAAACTCTTAATGAAAAAGATTTTTCTGGGCCCAATGAGGAGATGGAGTCTTATGGAACAGATCCCTGTTGTTTAAGCTTGGTGCCACCTCAGATCTGCGTAGAGATTCTGTTGCATTCTGATGGTGAAATCATCAGAATGCAACAAATAGTTCTTCTTAGTCCCAAAACATGCCTTATTTTCATGAGGCGTGTGATAATGATGGAGCAAAAACAAGAGCCTAGGTGGATGTTCCTTAAGGATAGTTCATCGGTAAATGTTCACATATCAATTCTGGTGCCATACCTGGTCAAAAACCCCTGTTATATCCATGGGAGCAACACACTTCATTACTTCTGTCAATAGTGTTCAGAACTGTAAGAATATCGGCTGTACTGAGGTATAGCCTGATTATCAGATATACCATTATGATGGGACAGACATGCTCTTTCATACTCTTTTTGTGTGCTTTGTTACCTTAGCATAATTTTGTGGTTGTGACAAAATATCAGAAAGCTTAAGAGGTGTGAATATTTTTGCACAATACGATAAACTATACATAATGCTATAGACTACCCACAAGACTATAGGCGTGACGTGACTTGCATAAGATCCCCCTCACTCTGTCACCCCCTTCTGGAGCTTGCCGACAATGACTACTATCAGATTTAACAAGTTGTCAACATAACGCACTAAATCTTAAATGTATGCCTGCTATATAAAAGAAAAAGGGATGCAGTGTTTTGCTAGTTATTGTCAACAATACGACAACTAGATAACACGGTCAGGAGAAAGTTTTAATAAAAATAAATTGTGAGGGTTAGGGTAGGTCAGTTATGATAACTTCACTTCGACAATGTCAACATGTAGATATTCTGCAAGAGTTTTGTGTTTCAGTTAAATTAAAACAAAATAAGCCAACCCATACACCAACTTTCTGACAGATCATTAGTAGAGCAGGTATTTCAATTAGTTAACTACCACATTGGTAGTTAATCTACAACAGTAGTCACTTATTAATAATCGTAAATCGCAAAATAATTGCAAAATAAACATCAAGCTAAAGTAACATAAAACTAATGGACTGAATGTTCTGTTCTTTGTGAGGAAAATTAATTTAGTTAACGCAATTGTGTGTGTATATATACACTGCTCAAAAAACATAAAGGGAACACTCAAAATCACACAAAAATCATCAATGGAAATCAAATTTATTAACCAATGGAGGCCTGGATTTGGAGCCACACACGAAATTAAAGTGAAATGTTCCCTTTATTTTTTTGAGCAGTATATATATATATATATATATATATATATATATATATATATATATATATATGCCATTGTGATGGGTACTTTTCCACCCACCAAAAAGCTGAAACTTTCTAGAAAGAAAAGAACATTTCTGAGTTCTAAAACTTTAAAATTGACTATAAAATACTCAGAAATTTTGCAGAATAAATGTCAGGTTTTTTTTCCTGAAACTAAAAAAAACTATGTTTTTTCTAGAAAATGTAATAAAAAAATACTCTAGTATTTGCTAGAAAAAAGAAGAAAACTTTAATTTCTGAGGGTTTTGGTGGAAATTTACACTCTTTTTTTCCTATCTAAAATGACAGTAGCAGTAGTTCAGGATACTATTCAAGTAAAAGTAAAAAGGACAGTGCAGTAAAACTACTTCTATACCCTTTCCCCCCAAAAATAAGTAAGCTTATTTTTGATACATAGTCATCAATTGGCCAAAATTATCGGCATCCAACAGCTTACTCGGTATATTTGAGAAAAAACAACAACAAAAAAAACTGTGCAAAGATCTTTGTCATTTGCTCATTTTCTGCCATGATTCTAACACACACTGGCATGCAGATTGACACAGCAGCAGCATGTCTCCGTTGCCGTCCCACAGGAACGATGTGCAGTCGTGTTGTGTTTAAAGGTGGCTCGGAAAACATGTTTAAAATGGGGGTGCGGGAGACAGATACAGGAAGTGCGGGAGCTCCTGCTGTATCAAATTGAGACAGGACTAATAGAAAGTGGGCTACTCTGAGATAAAAAAGAAATCTTAATGCTCATTACGAGGACCACGATGAACTCAAGATTATTTAGTACACATCACCTATTTTAGAAACACAACAGTGGGACCAGATTTGCCAGAGTGAACCAGCAGTACAGCACCAGGGTTTGGTTCAATGTCCACTATCTAGTGTATACATGTCTTTGCTTTGTGACAGTGTGAAAGAGTAAGAGCAGCCACCTTCACAACCACAGATCCTTCAACTTTGTCCATCTCCCCCAGGAGGGCAGAGAGCAGAGAGGACTTTCCTGAGCCAACGTGTCCCACCACTGCTACCAACGAGCCTTCTGGGATGCACACATTCAACCTGAACACAAACACATATGCACAACCACAGATCCATCTTCTCAGTTCACTTTTAATCAGGAAATTCTCAGGCTCATTTGTACATTAATTAGATAATAAAGCTTGTAGATTTCCACATACTCAGGGTAAATGGGACCTACCTCTTGAGTGTTGGTGATTCAGCTCTGGACCACCTGAAGATTCCATCTACTATAGAGATGCTGTGTGGGGCTGGAAAAGAATATCTACATAAATGAAGTAACTTAATAATAAATAAGAGCCCTTTCCTTCAAGATTGGGTTGGAGACATATTGCTTTTTTTTTCAAATTTTCTTCTACAACTTGAACTTTTGGAGTGAGCTATATAACAGAACCCACTTAGGGACATGGGAAATATATATATATATATATTGCATTATCTCACAAAAGTATCACATTCCCTTGCAATACATTTTGCATTCTCTCGCAATAAGCAAATACACCCTGGTCAATTTTGTATACAGTGAAAACTTCAGATATCTCACAAACGAGATATTAACATACATGGAAAAACCTTACGAAAACCTTATGTTATAGCAGAAATATGGTGGCCACTGTAAGAAAGACTTTCAATATTCAAGTATGCTGAATCAACTGTTAAGTGCATTATTGCGAGAGAATGCAAACCTTTTGTGAGATAACGCGAAGGAAAAAAATCTCCCATGTCCCCCATGGGACTCCGTACTATATAATACAGCTCTTTAGTAAAATGTCAAACTGTTTCTTAAGACTTTATTTACAGAATTTTCAGTTAATCCTTTTACAAGACTAAGATCGAAAGCATATCTTTCATTTTCATTTAGAAGTTTAACATATTGAATTAACTGCAATCCACAACTGAGGTCCAAAATTATTGACAATTAATTAATTGTCAATAATTATTGACAGTTAATTAATTATTAACTGTCAGCTTGGTATGTAATCCTAATAGTATAGATCTGTAAAATCTTAAAGGTTTGTATTTTCTTCCATCACTGCTATTAGACAATACATTTGGGGAGACTTACAGCCAGCCATTGTTTTGTGCTCCACACTGTCTTCTTGCAGCTCCTCATGTGACAAAAATACTCTAAGCCTCTTCAGAGACACACTGACCTGAAAACAGACCAAATGAAGAAAGACTACAGTCAAGATTGATCAAGTTTTACAACATTCATGCAAGCCTTGAGGTAAGAATTGAACCAGTTTTTCTTGTTATAACAGTTACATCACTGTGCAACAATGTTCTCATAGAAGGGGTTGCACCATTTAATATATTTTTTTTTCTTTTAAGTTTTTTTTTGGTTCTAGTGGCCTTAATTTGAGAGTGTAACCACTCTCAAATTAATTAAATGGGTAATGAAAGAGAGGGAAGATGTGCTGGGGCCCAACCCTGTGACGTCCACAATGAGAGCTAAGGCCTCCATATGTGGGTTGTGCTTTACCCCATACCAACCCTGTCCTCAGCCTTTTAAAGTTGAGGACAATATAATAAAAGTCAAGTCGACCAGTGGCTGTCATGTCATAGAAACACACACAAAAAGGCTTTATTAATTATACTGGCAACAAAAAAGACAAAACACAGCTTGGAAAGAGATCTATAATGCAGAATAAAATTAACAAAACATCATCCCAGATTTCTTCAGTAGCAGCTGAGCAGTGATCTTCTGTCACTGTGTTCTTGAAAGTTGCACAAAGTCAAGACTAACCTTTTTTTCTTCCAAACTAGATAGTGTAATGATCAGTGTAATGATCATGCTCATCTTGGATAGCAGTGTTTACTTATAAGTCAAATGAAAGTAAACTTTATCACCTTTTGATTCCAGTTAAATTCAGTGCACCCTATGCTTGCAACTGGACAATAGTGCTGGGTCATTCATGATGAACAAATCATTTGAGAGAACAAACTGAAGCAAACCAAATAACTCACCCTGAACTACCATGATAAATATAATGTATGCAACAATCAATCAAGCTGCTCCTGTCCAGTAAAAGCGTGTCATTAATGAAGGGGAAAAAAACTCAATCCAGACTTTAAGTAATATTGTTATGTTGTGCTATGGACTGAAAACACATATTGGTTTAAACACAAGGGTAAATAATTGGTAGTGTGGTTTAATATAGTCTTCTGATGATAAATCATTGTTTTGCTTTTTTCAGTTCAAAGATGGCATGTAAAGAAAGACGTCAGAAACAAAAAAGAAAGGATCTGCCAGAATCAGCCAAAGGTAGTGGACTGTTGACCAACTGGGTCAGAACGAGCACCGCAGGTAAGAAAAAAAAAAAAAGAAGGTTCTTACCATGGATCAACATGCAGTTTTTGGTAGTGAACAATATATTTAATATTACAGGGCAGTTGTTATGTTAAGATGTAAGATGTACTAAATCTAGTTGTATATCTCACAAGCTGTAATTTATCATTGTTTATTAAACTCTGAAAACTGTGTGACTTTAATATTCTGTCCTAGAACGCGGTTAGACGTGCCCTTTTTTGAGCACCTGCCCCTTTAGTGGTCTCTGCACGGCCCTGATGAAAACAAAAAATAAAAGGGGTAAATAATAAATCAAGGGGAAATGAGAAACTAAGCCTAATAAGTACAGTACTTTTTTTTTTTTTTAGATTTTATATATTATATGTCTCCTTTTCTCAAATTCAAAAATACTTTATTAATACCAAAGGGAATTAATACCAGCTCTGTTTAGAACATTTGGTAACACTTTATTTGAAGGGGGTTGAATAAGACTGACATGACACTGTCATAAAAACCTGTCATAAACATCAATAAGCCTTCATGAATATTTATGACTGTTGTCATAAAGCGTCATTCGGTAAATTATGACACTTTTAATACAAAGTTGACATTATTCAAAATGTCTTTGTTTTGACAACTTGACATTAACCAGGAAATCATTACTGATATAAATTTGTTATAAAAGTATTACTGATTGCACTTTAAAAATTAGGTAACTTTATGTTATTAAAGGTAAAGTTTAAACAGTAATGATTTATTGATTGTCAAGTTGTCATGACAAAGACATTTTGAATAATGTCAACTTTGTATTAAAAGTGTCATAATTTACCGAATGACGCTTTATGACAACAGTCATAAATATTCATGAAGGCTTATTGATGTTCATGACATGTTATGTCATGTTTATGACAGTGTCATGTCAGTCTTATTCAACCCCCTTCAAATAAAGTGTTACCGAACATTTTAATCAGACTGTAATTTGTTTGTCTAGAATGATTTGTTTGGGGAGTGTGATGCAAATTTGAATTCCAAAACTGACTAAAAAAGTGAAATCTGATCCGCTTAAAAAAACTCGGCCTCGGTCCAGGTGAAATGAACTCTGAAACCGTTGGAATGCAGTGAGAATGCAACTGAACTGGAGACTGCTCCAAAAGCAGGAAGCTATCTACAGTGCAGGGCATTCTGAGTGCATTGGCCTCAGAATGCCCTGCACTATATATTAGTCAATATATCACTTAGTGAAAAAAAAAACTTAAGTATATTTCAAACATACTTTCATTTGTGTAAGTACATTTTAAGTATACTAAGTAAGTGTAATACATATAAATATATACAAAGTGTACCAACAGCATGCTTGTACCAATTTTGACGTGACTTTAAACACACTTAAATATAATTGTACCACAATACACTTTTAAGAAATATATTAAATAAAAGTATACTTTAAGTCAACAAAATATGTATGTGCTCAAGTGTACCAATGAAACAATATGCTTTTAAAGATTTTTTGTGTATATTTTAAAACATATGCTCAAAGCAGAATTGTTTCAAATTTACTTAAAGTAAACTATTCATTTTTGTGCGTCAGGATGCCTCCTTGTGTTTCTCAACAATAGCATTTAATTTACAATAACAATTTAGCAAAATAAATAAGTCTGAATGCCCTCAGTTTAATAATGACTGAACTCATTCTCAGTGCCTCTGCTGCAGTGTTGTTAAAGCACCGGGCCCATGGTAAGGAGTGTAGAGCTATCAAAATATGGGCAAAAAAAATATTTTTTTTTTCAACATAGACTTGTTTGTGAATAAAAAAGTAGGTCTGATGTTGAAGTTAGAAAAATTGCTTTGTAGTTGTCCTCAAGACAGTGGGGGGAAAATACCCTCTTCATTTCCAAACACAGAAATAGTTTGGCTGCAGAGAAAACTTCTGACTTCAATTTTATCAGGCTGCCCCAGTGCTGAACTAAATCCCACCACTGTGCTCAGACATCCTGATAGAAAGAAACACTACAGCAACTGTCACGATGGCGCACTTCAAAGTCCCAGTACCTGCTCACCAGCAACTCTCTGCTTCACCTCAACATTACAACCAGTCGAGTTCGCCCCGCTGCTGACGGAATCTGGGCTGGAAGTGAGCTGCTGTGAGTAGAAGTTACTACACAACCTCAAATGCTCAAGGAAGATTCAGGCGATTGCATTTGGAGCTCACAATATATCACATAAACATCAGCAAAAATACTGTGCCATTTATCATAAATAAAATCTCCCTATTGGTCTCTCACATCCAGCAGAGAGATGCGCATCGCAGGGGCTAGCTCTTCATGCAGGGTTGGCTCAAAGCAATATGGGGCCTTAAGCAGAATCCGATTTAGGGCCCCCTTACTACTAAGAACATAAGCATCACTAACAGTGTTTAAAAATAGATTTAATGAGGCTGTGAGAGGGTGTCCACATCAATTGGCAATCAGTCACTGATTATTGGCTATATTTGCTGTGGAGATCTGCGAACAAACTGAGCTCAAACACAAATATTACAAATAGCTATGTAACAACAATCAATCTATCAAGATGGTTCTGTGAACTTTTATTAAGTAAACTTCCTAATTAAATCCTAAATGCATAATTTAATTTAGGTGCCCCTCTTGATGCTAAGAACATCAACAGCATTAACTGCATTCAACCAGGGCTGGCCCAAGCCATTGGCCTCAAGCAATAATTGCTTTTGGGGTACTCTGTTTCTACTCATAATGTGGCTTGCTGAAGAGATCATTAGATCATTCACACACCTGCTAGATTTATTGCATCTCTGACAGATGCAATGAGTTTGCTGGATACAATCAATATGCATGTATAATACTGGATACATTTATCGGTCATCCGATTTTTCGGTACCAATTTCGGTAACATTTGAAGGGGAGTGAATAAGACTGACATGACACTTTCATAAACCCCTGTCATGAACATGACTAAGTCTTCATGAATTCAGTAAATCATGACACTTTTAATACAAAGTTGACATTGTTCAAAATGTCTTTGTTATGACAACTTGACATTAATCTAGACAAAAATGTATTCGCTATGACAATGTAATATTACCCAAGACGTCATCGTCATGCCAATTTGACATTAAGCAAGATATTATAACTTGTCATGAATGTCATAACAGGTGAATTTTAAAATGTTATCCTTATAAGACAGCATTAACAAGTCACTTGTTACACATACCTTTTGCTGTCATGAGATCATTATAATTGTGACATTATCCTCCTCTGTTAAAGTGTATCACAGTAAACTAGTAATGAAGATGTCATTGAGTCTCATTACTCTATGTGTGGTAATGACACATTTAGTGTGGTCCACTAAGTGACTGTCAAGGATGGAAAGGAGCTCAGTCCCGATGATTCTCTCAACTGTCCTCACCACTCTGTCTACACCGTGTTCCAAATTATTATGCAAGTGATATTTTCTCAGATTTTCTTACATGGTCAATACAAATGATGGTCTGTATAATTTTCAAGTAATGAACTATTACAGTATAAATCAAATTTTACTGAACAAAGCTTCCAATGAGAACAGTATTTTTTTCAAAAATAAAAAACTCAAAATGCACTGTTCCGAATTATTATGCACAGTAGATTTTCTAAACATTTTATTGATTATAAAGAACTGCAAACAGTCATTCTTTGAAAGTGCAGCATTAAGTGGTCACAGGTACTAAAATCAAAAGCTATTTCAATGTAAAACATTTCAACAGACCAAGTTACATGTTAACATAGGACCCCTTCTTTCATATCACCTGCACAATTCTTGCATCCATTGTTGAACTTGTGACTTTGTGGATAGTTTCTGCTTTCATTTCTTTGCAGGATGTCAGAATATTTTCCCAGAACTGCTGTTTTGATATGAACTGCATCTTGATATGAACCCATTAGATCTTCTGCTTGAGGATACTCCAAAGGTTCTCAATAGGGTTGAGGTCAGAGGAGGATGATGACCAGACCATGAGTTTCTCCACTTTTATGCCCATAAAAGGGGAACACAGGAATTCCTTGCAGCATGAGATAGTGCATTGTCATGCATGAAGATGATTTTGCTACTGAAGGTACGGCTCTTCTTTTTGAACCATGAAAGAAAGTGATCACTCAAAAGTCCATATAGTTTGCTGAGGTCATTTTCACACCTTCGGTGTCTCTGAAGGGGGCGACCAGCTCTCTCCCCATGATTTCGGCCCAAAACATAACTTCACCACATCCCAGCCATGTTGGGATGTGGTGGCCATCCATCAATCCACTACTGCGTCCTTCTGGACCATCCAGGGTTGCACAACAGTCATCAGTGAACAAGTCTGTTTGAATATTAATCTTCATGTACGGCTGGGCCCACTGCGACCGTTTCTGCTTATGAGCACTGGCTAGGGGTAGCCAAATAGTAGGTTCATGCACCGCAAATCTCTGAAGGATCCGACACCTTAAGGTTCCAGAGGCACCAGCAGCTTCAAATAACTGTTTGCTGCTTTGTAAGGGCATTTTAACAGCTGCTCTCTTAATCCGATGAATTTATCTAACAGAAACCTTCCTCATTGTGCCTTTATCTGCACAAACCCATCTTTGTTCTGAATCAGCCACAAATCTCTTCACAGTATGATATTGTTTCAGTTTTCGTTAAATATCTAATGTTTTCATACTTTGTCAGATACCACTACACTATCTGATGATTTTCGTCAGCAGAGAGATCCTTTCTCTTTCCAGTATTGCTTGAAACCTGTGGCCTGCTTAATAATGTGGAACATCCTTCTTAATTAGATTTCCTTTAATTGAGCTCACCAGACAAACTAATCAACCAGCTCTCTGAAATGAATCACAGTGATTCAAAGAACCCTGACACACAATGTCATCTATAAATTTAATATCACAACAAAAAATTTAATCTTTATGACACTTAATTCCAATTTGCATAATAATTTGGAACACTATGTATATGTTGCCAGTCAGAGGTGTTGCAAGCTCCAAACCAGCCACAGATGCTGCTGGCCAATATGCTCTCTATTGGTCAGCAGCCAATAGAGTCCCTCTGTAGAAAGTGGTGAGGATGTAGGGGAGGTTTGCTCTTCTCATTTGACATCAATCAAATTTTATTTGTATAGTACATTTCAGCAGCAAGGCATTTCAAAGTGCTTTACATCATTAAACCCAAAAACACAGTCTTGCAACATTGAACAAACAATCAAAAACACTAATTTCCTGCCGAGTCGAAGGTCTGCCCTTCAAATAGGCAAAGAAAAAAAAAAAGAAACTGCAGGGGGGATTTCAACCCGCACCCCTTTTTCAAACAACAGTGGGGACTCCAACCTGCAACCTTTTTCAACAGCAGGGTGGGGACTCTAAACCCGCACCCCTTTTCTCCTCAGTGCTTGAACCAGGGTTGGGATTCAAATCCCAATTGTTATTTAAGCAACTCTAAACAGGTGGGTTTTAAGACTAGATTTAAAGGCACTCAGTGTTTCAGCTGTTTTACAGTTTTCTGGAAGTTTATTCCAAATCTGTGGTGCATAGAAGCTGAATGCTGCTTCTCCTCGTTTGGTTCTGGTTCTGGGGATGCAGAGCAGAACCAGAACCAGAAGATCTGAGGGGTCTAGACGGTTGGTACAGCAATAACAGAACTTTAATGTATTGTGGTGCTAAACCGTTCAGTGATTTATAAACTAACAACAGTATTTTAAAGTCTATTCTTTGAGCTACAGGGAGCCAGTGTAGGGACTTTAAAACTGGTGTTATGTGCTCTATCTTCCTGGTTCTAGTGAGAACACCAGCAGCAGCGTTCTGGATCAGCTGCAGCTGGAGGATTGATTTATTAGTCAGACCTGTGAAGACGCTGTTGCAGTAATCAATGCGGCTGAAGATAAACGCATGGATGAGTTTCTCTAGATCGTGCTGAGACATTAGTCCTCTAATCCTGGAAATGTTCTTCAGGTGATAGAAGGCCGACTTTGTGACTGTCTTAATGTGGCTCTGAAGGTTCAGGTCAGAGTCCATCACTACTCCCAGGTTTCGGGCTGATAGCTGGTTTTCAGTTGTAATAACTGAAGCTGTGCATTGATTCTAGTTCGCTCCTCTTTAGGTCCAAAGATAATAACTTCAGTTTTGTTTCTGTTCAGCTGGAGAAAGTTTTAGCACATCCACACATTTATCTGTTCTAAGCATCTGTTCAGTGATTGGATGGGTTCAGAGTCACCTGGTGACATCGTGATGTAGAGCTGTGTATCATCCATGTAGTTATGGTAGCTGATCTTATTTCCTGTTATAACCTGAGCCAGTGGAAGCATATAAATATTGAATAGGAGGGGTCCTGAGATTGAACCTTGGGGTACCCCAAAAAAGTGGAGACATTACTGATCTCTCTTCACCAGGCCAGAGGTTTGGAAGGACCAGGTCAAAGTGTCAGTGATCCGTATCTCTAAAAATGTAATGTTTCTGACCTGCTCCACTGCAACATCATTGATGAGGAGGATGTGTGACTTGGCTGATTTTTCCTGAAAACAATTATATCTTTTGTGTTGTTAGCCTTCAGGATTAAATTGTTTGTATCACACCAGTCCACCAGATGTTTCACCCCTTTCCTGTAGGCCAGTTCGTTGTTGCCCCTGATGACCACCACCAGTGTGTCCCTGATGAGACCCACTGACATGGCAGTCATGGATTATCAGCGTCCATGACTCAGCAGCCAGTTGCATGTGGAGGTGATGAGCCCAAGAGGAGCTAGTTTGCTCACCTAGTGCTGGGGGATGATTTTGTTGGATGCTGTGCTGAAGTGCAGAAACAAAATTTGCACGAGTATTCTTCTCCTCCATGTGTTTCAGGCTACAGTGCAGTGTGGTGGAAACAGTATCCTCTGGGCAGCGGTTGGAGCTGCAGGCAAATTGGAGCAGATCAAATGAGGAAGGAAGGTTTGACATGATCTGATCCTTCACCAGCCTCTCGAAACACTTCATCCTGATTGGAGTTAGTGCAACAGGAAGGTAGTTGTTCAGTGATGAGATTGTTGCTGTTTTGGGCTCTGGTATGATGATGGCCGTCTTGAGGCAGAATGGAACAACAGTACGGGTCAGCGAGGTCTTAAATATGTCCATGAGGACGTAAGCCAGCTGGCCAGCACGGTTTTTGAGAACCAGACCTGGTATGTTATCCAGGCCTGCTGATTTATGGATGTTGAGTCTTCTCAAGGTCCTCCGGACATCAGCTGTCTCAAGTCTGAGTATCTGTTCACTTGGACAAAGAATAGATTTTCTCACAGCAGCTGCTTAGTTTGCTTTGCCTTGGGCAACATAAATTTAATGAAATCTGAGAGAGTGAGGTTAGTTTAATTGGCCAACCTTAAAAGCAATCAATAAAAATTAAAGGTTGAAGGTTTACTGAGATGCATTTATGAACAAACAGAGCTCAAACTCAAAGATCAAACTCACAGCACCAGATTGTAGCTGTAGTAACAAAACAAACTATGAAGATTGTTCTTTGACCTTTAACAAAGTAAACTTGCCAGCTACTTAAAATCTTAAATTAAAATTTTAAACAAATTAGAATCTTTTAATTACCGTATTTTCCGCACTATAAGGCGCACCGGATTATAAGGCGCAACTTCAATGAATGGCCTATTTTAGGACTTTTTTCATACATTAGGCGCACCGCATTATAAGGCGCATAGAATAGACGCTTCATACTCTATTATTACACATCCACATTAATAAAGAAATGGTCCCCGAGTACTTTATATAGTAGGCTGGCCCAGTTGTTTCACTCACGGTGTTGGTGTTGCGATATTATGCCCAACTGCTTTCTGGGTAACACAGACCAACCGACACGCTGCCGCTGCAGTCTCTGTCTCTCTTCCCCTGCCCCTCCCCCCCTTTAAATGTATTATCAAACTTTATTAACAAACCAGTGTTCTGACAACTATCCCAGCATGCACCGCGCACTACTTCTTCTACGGGGAAAAAGAAGTTGGCGGCTGCTTACCGTAGTGGACCAACTACGTAAGCAGCCTACTGCATGTCTGTGTAAACATGACGTCTTTCATTTCGATCTGAGTTAATTAGCGTAGCATTTCTGCCGGATTTTCACAACATATCAGCCACGACAATGGACAGGGGAACCAACAAGTTCATGTCATCTTTTTTGGACGACATCAAGGTGTTTGAGCCACTGGATGCCTCCAACATTGTGCGCGTCACAGCTAAAAGCTACCGACAGATGAGGAAAACAGCAGATCCTCACACCCTCAGCATAAATATAGCTGTGGACAAGATCACTGATGCCTATTGTTCTTGCAAGGCTGGGTAAGTCGGCATTCATGGTTTTGATGGTCCACAATGTACATTAGCATATGTTTACTACTGTAGCTTGTGTTTGTGAGACGGTCACGCACGTGGTAGCTGCACTGTGACCTAAAATGGGCATTAGCCAATGAAACGCGGCCCCTGTGGTAAGGTCCGTTGCTGGACCTGTTGTGGCTCAATATTGGTCCATATATAAGGCGCACCGGATTATAAGGCGCACTGTCGGCTTTTGAGGAAATTGAAGGTTTTTAGGTGCGTCTTATAGTGCGGAAAATACGGTAATCTCTGCTGAAACCACTTAATAGCAATATCATTTTGAATAAACAAATGTTGAAATTCTATGTCTATGGTTTGTATTAAAATGTGAGCATTTATGGGGCCCCTGAAGTCCTGGGGGGCCTTATGCAGCTGTTTAGTTCATTTATATCATGGGGCGGTTCTAAATGTGATCAGCATTATCATCCCTTTATATCCACTAACTGATGAATTAATTTGGATTTAACACAAGCGACAAAGGGCAACCTTGGCATAGTTCAACTCTCACTGGAAACAAGCCTGGCTTAGTACTGGCAATGTGAACCAGACTGACAGTGGCCACACAGGAGCCCAACAGCCAGTATAAAAGGGCCTTGTGGCCTATACTCCTGGAGTAACCCCCAGAGGATCAAAACACATATAGATTGGTTAGGTGAACTCCCATGCACCCTCCAGGATCCTGCCGAGAGTGTAGAGCTGCTCCAGTGTTCCACAACCAAGACAAAAACCACACTGCTCTTCCTGAATCAAAGATTTGACTATCCAATGAATCTTTTAATTAACTATCCAATGGACCCCTTCTCCATAACTCCTGAATAGATCTTGCTAGGAAGGTTTAGGAGTGTGACCCCCTTGTAGTTGGCGCACACTTAAGTAAAGCACGTCTCCACACATTGAGGCTGTGTAAAAGTGGTAAATTTTGTAACAGGTTAGTATCAAACAAAAGTTGAGGGTCCCTCAGATACAGCAGAGGAAGAATAAATCAGATGGGGGGGGCAGTGGAGGGTTGTGATGCGGTTAGTTGGCATGGGAACAATTATCTTTGAGGTGAGGATTGTGAATTGCAAACAACATACTCCAATACAGCAGTGAGAGCTAGCCAAGAGGACTAGAAGTGCACCAACCTGCACAATGCTACTTATGACCATCGGTAGCATGTTGAGAGGAAAGCGCAGAATATTGAAAAGTGCCAGTGACACAAAGGCCTTCTGCGCATCGAGCACGTTCTGATCATCAATCAGCACATACACAGCAAAAGTGGACAGGGCAACCTGTAGAGCAGCAGAAAACACTCAGAATTATTTTAACATTTTTATGTGTTTTTAATCACTTAAATGTTTTTATCGGCAGAGAAGAAGTGGAATGATGAACATCATTCTCTCAGAGAAGGACTCACCAGAAAGGGAGCACAGACCCAGGTGAAGGTGGACATGGCACCCAGGTAAGCTGTCTTCTTCAGCACACGCAGCTCACTCTCCCGGATTTCTGACACCTTTTCTTTGAAGGCCAGCTCCCATGCATAGAGCTTTAGCACCTTTATGCCATTCAGCATCTCATTCATTAGCTTAATACGACTGTCCTTGCTTTTCATCTGAGCCACCTGTTCAACACATGATTACAGCAAAAGATGAGCTTAACCATGCCATGTATTTATTGTGAAGAGTCATTAGGATACAGACAACCAGAGGTGAGGAGTTGTGAGATGGTGTACCTGGTATGTTTTAGTTTTCATGGCAATCACGGCATTAATCGGAACCATCAGAACCATCACAGCTACTCCTGCTAGGACAGATGGACCCAAGTTCTGGACAAATAAACAGATAAAATGAGAAATTTGCCCTCAAGAAAACTGACAGAAAAGCATCAGCAATCAATAATTTAAACAGCAGCTTTACATTCTCGGTAAATTTACCTGCCAGAGAAAATAGAGGGCTAGCACCACCTGCAGTGGGGCAGACCAAACCATATTGATGTATGTGACCAGATCCATGAAGCGCTGAGCATCCACAGACATCAGATTGACAATTTCTCCCACAGTTGATGTGCGCCGTGCTGCGTTGCTTATGACCAAGGCCTGAAAGAGCAAATCCACTAAGTGATATGTCCCTATGGAGGTTAAAGTTAAACTCTACACTGACATTTAAAAGTATGATCAAATCTGACTACACAGAAGCTAACTTTCAATTGTGTATTATGTTCATTCATTTTGTAATGATGGTTAGGATTAGAGTCATGGCCATTCCTTGGCCATGAAGGACAAGGCACTTGAAAGCATTGGATTCTCTAAACTGAACCTATATTAAGGCATACATGATTTCAAGAAAACAGCCAACATCCCCCACTGAAGAAGAAAAAAACATCATTATTCTGTATGTGGCTGGATTATCTGAAGTACTTCATGCATCCTGCTGCTGAAAACTTTGATTTTCCAACAGGACTTGGCACCTGTACACAGTGCCAAAGCACCAGTACCTGGTATCAGGACCGTGGCATCTCTGCTCTTAATTGGCGAGCAAACTCGCCTGACCTCAACTCCATAGAAACTCTATGGGCTATTGTGAAGAGGAAGATGTGATACACCAGATCCAATAAGTCAGAATAGCTGAAGGTCATCATCAGGACAACCTGGGCTCTCATAACACCTGAACAGTGCCACAGACTGATCAACTCCATGTCACACCACATTGCTGCAGTAATTTGGGCAAAAGGAGCACCAACTAAGTACTGAACATGGTCATACTTTTCATGTTCACACTTTTCCAAGATTTCTAAAAATCCTTTTTTGTATTGGTCTAAAGCAGGGGTGTCAAACTCAATTTCACCGAGGGCCACTTCAGCATATTGGCCACCCTATTTATTATGTTTTGAAGAGATCTTAGAGAAAGTAGAGACATTTTCATATTCATTTATTGTTTGTCACGTTTTGATCAGGAAACGACACACCTAATGTTTTACAAACATCTGCATTGAGGACCCTGTTTGACTGTCACTAGTTAATCCAGGTCTTAATCCGGCTCGTTTTGTTTATAAGTTTATTTCCCTTCATCAACAGCTTGCAAACTGTTTTCCAGTAGAGAACACAAGGACAAATACTGTAGATATGGCTCATAGTCTGTTGGTGGTATCTGACAGTATAATGTGGGAACTTTTATTATTGTAATTTTAGCTTGTCAATTTGGATATCACCACCAACCAAGTTGGTGTTAATTGGCTGTTAACTTTATATTATTTAGATGAGATTATTTTTGCAGTACAATTTACCGACATTACTTAATATTCCTCTCTATTTGGACACGTAAACACCACAAGCAACACCATCAGGTATGTGCTTTAAATTTTATTAAATATGATGACACCAACCTCATTGTTTAGCGACACTTAAAAAAAAAAGTTCAGAAAAAGTGCGTTTGCATTACAGGGTTTGAGTCAAAAACACACACTATGCTAGAAGTGTTAACAAGCAACACACACTACAGCAGGGGTGTCAAACTCAATTTCACCGAGGGCCACTTCAGCATATTGGCCCCCCTCAACAGGCCACATTGACGGTACAAATCAGGAGTGCATCCCTGCTAAAACACCCCAGACAAAAGGTTGACTTCCCTCATTCAGTTCTGTAGAGGCTTATCAATGGTCCAGGTGTGTTAGAGAAGGAACCATCTAAAGTTGCAGATGGTAGCTCTGGAAAACTAGACTTGGGCAACCCTAGCATAAATGTATAAAAATACAATGTTAAAAATAAATTAAACATCTCACATAGTTGAATAACTGATTTTATGTATTGAAGTTTTAAATATTACATTTGAGTTTCCATGGATGTAAAATTACTGCTCAGTTTAAAAATTACAATATTTAAATCAGTGTTTAAAGGTAAGCAAACAAATAATAAAAACAAGTCACATGGGCAGACATTATAGACTTTACGCAAAGATTTAGTCTCAGAGGCAACTGAAATCAATTAATTAAAAATCCTTTCTGAATATCATCTCATGGACTCTGAACTAAATGCGTCTTTCTGACCGGGAGCTGACAGCGTGTTGAAGAGTTATGGACCGGACGGTTTGGAGCGTCTGGTTAGGAAGCGCATTACAAAGCTTTGGTTGAAATGGAGCGTTAAATTCAAGTCTCCATTACAGAGAAAACTGAAGAGAATGCAACGTTGAGGATCCATTTGAGGAGCCGGTACTTTATCTTGAGGAAATAAATGACAATGCAAAAGTTAATTAGACTGTAACATACGCAGTCCGCTGCTCAACCACTGCGGACGCGGCTCCGCCGCTGCGAAGAATTAAAAACCGCTGGAAGTAACTCATCCAGTGGATTTAACAAATGGAGCCTTCTGGGTTCACGTTACCCAGGAGATCGGCGCTCTGGAGGAGCTGCAGAAGTAACATCTGCGAAACTACGCAAAAAAAAAAAAAAAAAAAAAAAAAATCCTGGTAAAAGCTCACACCGGACCGCACAGGGTAAAACACTCAGAGTTCAGTTGATCTGTGTGGATCAGACAGATCCAACTGACTGATGAATTAGTGCAGATTTTTCTGCAGATGGGAACCAGGAGGAAGTGCGTCCAGTGAAGTGACGCTAATTTAAGTAAATTCGCTTAATAACTTTATTAAAAGTTATTGGGGCTGCAGTCAGTGGTTTTTTTGTCACTATGAGAAAAATGTAGATGCATTTGTCTGCTTAATTTGTGATGGGATCTGGATTCACGGTGAATATTAACTAAACCACATAAAATGCGACTAAATAGCCGATGTTAATATGATTGTAATTTCACGGATAAAAATAGTGCATGACCGATTTTTTTTATGTTGTTGATCAAGATAACGGATAACAAAAAAGTCTAGCGCGACCTGCCGCCCTGACACCAACTCACACATCTTCATTCACAGTCTTACTTGTAAATCGATTTTTCTTTTCTTGGACGTTTTGATGTTAGCTTGTAGACATCTCAGTTTTATTCGCTGGGAAAATCAATAAGCAGCTTGAAGTGACTCTGCTGCTCTCTAGTGGCGAGAAGCCGTATTGTTGGCTGGTAACAATCGGAATGCAATGTGGGAGATGTAGTTTGTAGTCAATTCGTGCTCAAAACCTATTTTAAGTCAATCATCGGCCTATAAAATGCTGGGGGGGCCACATAAAATGACATGGCGGGCCACATGTGAGTTTGACACATGTGGTCTAAAGTAACATTCCAATTTTCTGAGATACTGAATTTGGGGTTTTCATTAGTTGTGAGTTATAATCATCAACATAAAAAGAAATAAACATTTAAAATATGTCAGTCTGTGTGTAATGAATGAACATAATATACAAGTTTAACTTTTTGACAGGAATTGCTGATTTAAAACAACTTTTTCATAATATTCAAATTTTTTGACCAGCACCTGTATTCTTCCCACTCTGGCCAAGATACTGAGAATGCAATCTCACTTGATGCTGAGAGCGCATTTGATCAGGTGGAATGGGAATATCTATACTTTATACTTTTCTCTCTTGGAATAAATGTAATCAGATCTGGAAAAATGCATAAGATATCAATAATTTAACATTATCAACAGATAGCTCCTTTCTCTTTACCTAGGCTGAAGAAGTAACTTACTTGGGAATTAAAATTACTGGGGGTGCATGATAAATATCGGCCTAATGACATGACATCATTCTTATGGGTCTGATATGACTTATCGGTCACGGCACTGATAACACTTTTGGTGCCATGGGTGTTTTTTTAATCAATCAATCCCACTCCTGCATGAGACCTGTGTGAAGTTCAAGTGGTGTGAGTATAATTGGAGAAAACAACTTTCTGACTGAAAATAAATCATACTAAAATTCCCTCATGTCAGAAAACCACTCAATCATAATTTAAATAATAGCTAAAAAAATAATACACCAGTTTCAGCAGTGCATTACACACAAACAACAGAAACATAAACAAACCGGGACTTTCAACGCCATGTGAATACGGCCCAGCTTGTCAGTAAACAGAAACCATAAATGCTGTAGTTTTGTTAGAGGTTAATATGCTGGCTTTGTTAAACAAATGTTGAAAGAAAGTTCCATGAGAAGCAAAAACAGCATGACCATGAAAAATTTGATCAGTCACCATAAACATAACCATTGCTTTGACAGAGTATTCAAAGCATTTGAGGACACCCACAGTGCTAAAGATGGTAGCAACACGCCAGTCTAATACAAGCCATTGGGACTGAAATCCATCTGTGAAGTTTTGAAAAAAATAAAATTTCCCGAGGGGATACAAGGGCTAAAGCCATTAAAGATCTCATAATGAAATGTCGGCATTTCACAACCAGCTGTTCGCCCTCAAAGACAGGGGCTGTTTTAGGCTCATTAGCCACTACATATGTTGGTCTGTCACATATCATTCGATGAAATGCATTGAAGTTTGTGGCAAGACAAAATGTAGAAACAGTGAAAATTCAAGAGGTACCTCAAGTATTCCATATTTAAAGTAAACTCAATTTCTGCATTTTTCTGGACTTTTTTTCCCCATAAATTTATTATACTGGTTTAGAGTATTTGAAACGTAATCAATTACGAATTTAGTGATGGCATTTGCCTTAATGCAGTGGTTCCCAAACTTTTTCTTCTGCACCCCCCCTATGTATTACAAATGGCTGTCTGGTTGAAATGACGCGTGTGAGGGGGAGAGGGCATCGACTTTTTTGGGGGCAAAATGAATGTACGTAGCTGAAAATAGACACCAACATCGGTAGCCTACAAGGTACTTGTTAAGCTTAAGGTTCTGTATTGATGTTAGCTAGTCATCTTTTAGCTAACATTACCTGCATCCAACAGCTTTACTCAACTCAGTCGGTTAGTTTGGAGGGAAAAACTGTGAAAAGTTCTTTGCGTTTTGCTGGTTTGCTGCCGTGATTCTAACACAAACCTACGTAGCTCCGCCCAGCAGCAGCAGGTCTCCTTCACAGGTGGAAACCCAGCGCGAGCGTCATAGCGCTCATGTTGCGTTTAAAGGCGGCTCGGAAAAACGGGTTACAACATGTTAACAACGGATTAAACAGTTTTAACTGCTGATAAAAGTGACAGAGGACACAAATATGGGAGGTGTGGAAGCCTCTACTGTATCAAATTGACATAAGAATAACAGAGAGTTGGCCATTCTAAGGTAAAAACCCAGCGCATACAGTGTTCATGTTTTGTTTTTTTTTTCATCCAGACGGCTTCCCGCGCCCCCCCTGCAATGACACGGCGCCTCCCCTCGGTGGCGCGCCCCACAGTTTGGGAACCTCTGCCTTAATGTAATGTTTTTGATTGTTCATTCTATGTTGCATGACTTAGTGTTTTTGTGTTTGCTTTGATGTAAAGCACTTTGAAATGCCTTCCTGGTGAAATGTGCTATACAAATAAAATTTGATTTGATTCGATTTGATATACAGAGAAGGTTCTACAATGTTTTTGAAGCACAGTGCTGCTGTTGCCAGTACCTTCCTGTAGACAGCTCCGATGATGGCAGTCCGCAGACGCATGCCTGAGACAAAGCAGACATGAAAGTACCTCTGAAGAATCAGCGACTGCACACAGGTGCATATGAAGAGCAAAGCAGTGTAAAAATAGCCCTGCCAGGAGGGGGCGCTGGAGTCATTCACAAAGTGTATAAGCAGTCTGGTGGAATCAAGAAAAAAGACAACTTAATGGCCACAATGAATAAAGGCATTGTTCCTAAAAAAATTATATATATATATATATATATATATATATATATATATATATATATATATATATATATATATATATATAATGGAATCTTCTTTGTGTGCTTTGGAGTTTCTGTGCTGATTAATTTTTTTGGGAAGTGATAAAAGCTGGTAGCTCTTGAATTGCTACAAAATAAAGCTGCATGTCCCTCAACCCACTGGCTGTAATGTTGACACCATGAGATGCCATGAGACCTAAATTCTGACCATCATGGCATGGAGTTCATCCCAGTTTTCCATGTCTGGTATATAACCATTCATTTTATCTTTTAAACTGGTTCTATTGATCCTGTGTCCAGACAGAGGGATAATCAGTAGCCCAGCATCATGACCTGTTTGTTCTGAAGATCCTGCAGCTTCCACTTCTCTTCCTAACATGGCGCCTCCTCACCCTGACTCTCACACTGACAGGAGGAACCACAGAGCTCTGTTAGGTTAAAGCTCATCTTCTGAAGTTGGGATATTTTTCCTCCAACAGGATCCAGAGGAATCACCTCAAACCAGATGTTGGACTGGATTTTATTTCAATGTCATTTGTGGATGTTAGAGCCTCATTTTCAACAGTTTAGCTAAAGGTTATAAAAGGTTATTATTTTGGAGAAAATCTCATCATCAATATTTCCACTAAATAAGAGGCAAAAAGAAAAAAAAAAGTTTGATAAAGGAAAATTCAAACTAATGGAAGGTTTTAGAATCGCCTTGTCCAACGAGCTCAAAAGATAAAATTTTATAATTCCATCTATAAGCTTGATATAGAAACACTAGCCCATCCAACTAATACTACTTTAAGTGTGATTAGAAAAACTATCATCCAAGCCATTAATCATTAACCAAGCAATGATACAAATAGAATTTCATTGTATAAAACTCTAAATATCAAGTCAAAAACTTGATATTTAATCTACTCACCTAAGGATCTCGGGACCAACAAACATGAGAATGTCCTGGATTATTTTGTAGAGGCAGGAGATGAGGAAGTAGGGTCCGAAGGTCAAGCACAATGCCCAAAGCAACGAAGGCTCTTTTATTTTCCTGGGAGACTTTAGGAGCAGGATTTCTGACTCTTCCACAGGTTGGCCCTCTCTGTTCTCACCATGCGGAACCCGTTTAGGGGAGTATACCATTTGTTGCTCGGTTCTGCTTAAGACAGAATGGATGGGTATTTTATCACACACTACCTTGCAAAAATATTCACACTGCTTAAATTTTAGTTATATTTGTATCACAACCAAAAATGTCAATGTCAATTATTAGGATTTTAAAAGACAGAACAATTCCAAATAGTACATAATTGTTAATTGTGGAAGGAAAATGATATATGGTTTTCAAAATATTATTAAAGATAAAAATTGGAAGAGTGTTGTATTCAACTACAAAGTCAGTAATTTGCAAGATCATCTTTCAGCTGCAGCTGTATGTCTGTACTAGCTTTAAACATCTCCAGACTGATTTTGCCCCAAATCTTTTTTGAACCTGGGTGGTCCATTATAACACATTAATCTGCTTTGATGTAAACAATTCCACTGTATGCTTGTCCTGCTGGAATGTGAATTAATTAATTAAGAAAAATTATATGTCTTAGGTTTACTGAAATACATTGAATACATCATGTAGAAGGTGCTGAATTCATAAAAAATTGTTGGAGAGAAACAGCAGAGATTACCAAGTTAGTCCTGCTTAACAAAGTTGAACCTCACTGTTTATCTTGCTGACCTCTTGACTTTTTGGCACTCTGAATTCCAGCGATGCACCAGCTGTGGTACCACTCTGTGGGAGCAGTCATCAGCATTTAAAGACCAAAGATCTTTCTCTTCCAGGGGGCGTCTGTATCCAACCATCATCATCCTGAGAGAGAAAATGACTCCAAAGATGAACACAAATGATCTAAAGGTATGAATTCTTCATCCCTCTTTATCCTGCATTATACAAGTCAGTTAGGCTTCATCATATGTCCAGTGATATTCCAGATACTTGCACGAAATGCTTATTTGAAAAAGGAACACTTCTCCATTGTCTGTGGGAATGTCTTAAAATTCAGAAATTTTGGAAGGATGTTATTAGGTGTCTATCTGAATTGTTTAAGGTGAAAATCCCATTAGAGTTTAAAATCTGTGTTCTAGGAATATACTCAGTAGAATTTCAACAATCACAGATTAAAACTAAATTGATAGACTATGGACTTCTTCAAGCCAGAAGATCTATTGCATTATGCTGGAGGAGCATGGACGCGCCCTCCATGGGACTCTGGAAGAAAGAAATTGCAAATTCGCTCAGACTGGAAAAACTAACATACATCACCAAGGGCAAACAGCGGGACTTTGAGAACCTGTGGGAGCCATAGATGAGGATCATAGGGACTGAAGGCGGAGCTTAAAAATAAGTGTCTTGAATGGATGTCTTGTCTACAGTTTCTATTTATATACTGTCTTGTTATTTTTCTCTGTTCTAATTTAAATGGTCTTGTATATTTTTGGAACTAAACAAATGCAGGTTTGAATGGTGAGTGCGTGAGTGAATGTGAGTGTGTATAAGCACATCTTTCTAATGTTAAGTTGATTGTTTGTAAATTTATGTCCTAAAAGAGAAAATTCAATAATATATATATATATATATATATATATATATATATATATCATACCCGAGACTCTTTCTTGGACATCTGCCACAGGCTTGGAGTCTTTGTTTGGCAGTTTCGAGTGCTTCAGTTATTGTTATCTTGATCTTAGCCTCTAACCGTCTTTTCCATGATGGATATTGGTTTCCAACCTCATGGTTGCTCTTATAGCCAAGCATTTCAAGGATCACTGATGCTGAGTTGTATATCAGCTCATTGGTTTCTGTTATGGTGTTGGTAGGGATTGTTCTCAATGCTGCATTCACATCTTCAATGAGACTTTCTGATGGTACTTCACTCAGCCGTTGTAATTGGCGTCGGGGTTGCCTGGTGTTCATTCGGGCCACGATTCTCTCTCTCAGGTCAGTTGCTGTCTTGTTCAGCTTTGATAGTTCGTTCATTACTGGGGCTGCATACCCAGTCTCGGGGTGGGGAGTTGTAGTTAACTCCCCCCTGACCTTACCTTTGGGCTCCTCCCTTATGCCGTAGCATTTGTGTTGTATCTCGTCAATCTCAAGTTGTGATAGCAGTTGCCGTTTGCGGATGTTGGAACACTGAGCTACTAGTTGTTTGGCAGTCATTGTAGACTGTGGGTGTCGAAGTAACCATTCCACCCTCAGTCTTTGCATGTAGCCCCTCTGACTAGGGTTACTTGAGTAGTAGCATTCCAACAGATCCATGTTTTCCTCTCTCGCCCATTTCCGTCTTGTTCCAGTAGCCCATTTTTCATCAAGGTGCTCTGGTTCCCCAGCACCTGACGCAGACCTTGTTTGGCCGGGCGACGTCTGAGCCGGCATGTTATGCATATCAATGTCTCTCATGTTATGAGGTAGGCTATGTAGCTCCAAGGGTCTTGCCTAAGGACCCACACTGAATAGCTCAATTGCACTGTTGTAACTTGCCCCAGCCTGGATTCGAACCCCGGTCTCCCGGGTGGTAGACTGGTGTCTTACCCACTGTGCTATACAGTCAGCTGGACTCAAGGACAGCACAGAGGCCCTCATCCTGGCCGCCCAGGAACAGGCCCTAAACACCAGAGCAATAGTGGCTCAGATCTACCACACCAGACAAGACCCAAGGTGTAGGTTGTGCAAGGAGGCCTCTGAGACAGTCCAGCACATAACAGCAGGGTGCAAGATGCTGGCAGGGAAAGCGTACATGGAACGACATAACCAAGTGGCGGGCATAGTGTACAGGAACATCTGTGCCGAATATGGACTGGAAGCCCCGAGGTCAAAGTGGGGTACACCCCCAAAGGTGGTGGAGAATGACCGAGCTAAGATCCTGTGGGACTTCCAGATCCAGACAGACAAGATGGTAATGGCGAACCAACCGGACATTGTAGTGGTGGATAAAGAACAGAGGAAAGCCGTTGTGGTGGATGTAGCAATACCAAGTGACCACAACATCAGGAAAAAGGAGCATGAGAAACTGGAGAAATACCAGGGCCTCAGAGAGGAACTGGAGAAGGCCTGGAAGGTGAAGACCACAGTGGTGCCTGTGGTCATAGGGGCCCTCGGGGCAGTCACCCCCAAACTGGAGCAGTGGCTCAAACAGATCCCAGGAACAACATCAGACATCTCAGTCCAGAAATGTGCAGTTCTAGGCACAGCCAAGATACTGCGCAGAACCCTCAAGCTCCCAGGCCTCTGGTAGAGGACCTGAGCTCAGAGGATGAGAGAGACCACCCGCAGAGGGTGAGAAGGGAATTTTTTTATATATATATACATACATATATATATTAAAAAAATGTTTCCTAGCATTATGGGCATGCAATGATTTGTTTGTTTTTTTTGTTCTAGTGACCTTTATTTGATAGTTAATTGACAGTAAAGTGGGAAAGGAGAGAAGGGGAAGACATGCGGCAAAGGTCGCTAGGTCGGGAATCGAACCTGCGACGGCCACGTCGAGGAATAAGGCCTCCATATGTGGGTTGTGCTTAACCCCTGCACCACCACAGCACACCACAGGGCAGAATTATTCCTGAAAGAAAGATGGGTTTGTAGTTTTTATAGTTTTTAATAGTTGATGCACTGAAGAGGGAGTGCACACCAATCAGACCACTGGTGCCTCTGCGTGTTGACTGCTTCGTGCCGCTGTCTTGGCTTGATCTGTGAAGTTCACCTTGGCGCGGATCGCTCATATAGACTCACCTATATGGAAATTTATATTGAAAATCCAAAATCTATTCTATCTAGTACTACTTGAAGGAAAATCTCAAGGTACGTACAGTGCAACCATACAGCTGAAGGCACTACTGCCCTCTGATAGTAAGTAGGCACCCTTGCGTCTGCGCATAATTCTGAACTTTAACCCTAGAAAAGATTACTACGTTTTATACATTAAGCAATTTATTTTAAACATTTTTATAATTTATTTTTATTTAAATTCTACATATAAACAAATGTTATATGTAACATTTGTTACATATAACAAATGTTACAAATGTTACAAATGTGATCCCTGAGTGCTCTCTGATGACAATTGCTATTTTTAGAACTTTCTGTATGGGTGACTGACAATGTACCTTTTGGCGACCAGGTGCCACAGGGCACCGTGTTAGTGACTCCTGGTTGTGGTAGTTGGACCACCAGGATAACCAACAAGTTAGCACTACATTCACAGTACTGGTATGCTTTCTGTGTGCTTACCCTGTAATCCACCAGAAGGTTATCCTGGAGAGGAAAGAAGCTCCAGGCTCAGGACAGGGATTCTGTGGGAGGAAACCTTACACTTTACAACTAGAAAGAATGTGATGATTCTTTGGACTTGGATTCGAGAAGCCAGACTTTGGCAATATTTTTGATTAGCTACCAATTTGTAGTAATTGCCAAAATGTTTTTCAACGATATAATAATGATTTGCAAACTTTCTTTCATTTTTGAAATCTGTAAATTTTCTAGCATGATGTACCAGAAGGTAAAGTTATGACAAAGAGTTTCAGGGATCAGAACATTCAGGAAAATTCTAGGATTTTACCCCAACTTAGAAGCTGTTGCCAGTTCTCAGAAAGGAGAAGAAACAGCAGCAGCCAAACTTTGATAACGTTCAAGCTCTAAAACAACATTTGGTCATAGTCTGTTAGGATTTTGTTCAGAAGTTAGTATCTAGCATGTGAGAGAGGTCTACATAAGTTGGGAAGAAAATGATCAACAATGAAAACACTGATCTTTAGAAAAATATTATTTCTTTGGTAATAAAACATTTAAACTTCTGAGAAGTTCTTAAAGTTTTTTTTTCTTCAATAAATCATAGAAACAAGTGAAAAGTAAAATTAATGAAGCCACAAAACCACATGTGGGTCACAACCAGACAAAGCTTTGGTCGTCTCTGTAAACCAAAGTGATAAGTGTTGCATAATTTAACTGTGAAATAGCAGTGTGGGTTAGTGTTTACAACACTAGAATGTATATGATTGTCTCACCAATTCCTTGACAGCCTGGGAGAAAAGCGGTGGTTGGTCAGTCAGGCAGGAGAGAACCAGAGCGACCAGAAGAAAAGCATAGTAGATGTAGAAGGTGGTGTACTTCCATATGCACACAGTCTCTGGCTAAAAGAGGAAAAGAAAGAAAGCAAAACTAATAATCTTTTGTGACACACTAACTGTAATTTCTTAACTGTATAGATAAAATCAACAAACATATCCTTGAATAATTGATTTTCTGGTAGAAAATGTGCAGAATCTTTTAAACTGACCTCATTCAGCGCCTGGAGGATCTTTGATCTAAAGGAGACCGTGGCACACAGCAGAGCTACCAGCCAGAAGATCAGCAGAACTCCACAGGACTGCACCCCTTTTATTCGTTCATATTGAATTATGAAGGTGGCCAGCAGCTGGAAAAATTAAAGCACATTTACATGAATTAATTTCAGCAAACTCATCACAGTCATGCAGAATTCTATAACCATCTAATCACTGACAAAATATCTGCGCACCTGTTGGAAAAAAGGTTGGGTAGCACTTTATTTGACAGGGTGTGCATAAGGCTGACATGACACTGTCATAAATATGACATAACACCTGTCATGAATATAAAGAAGTCTTTATGAATGTCTATGACTGTTGTCATGAAGTGACATTCGGTAAAATGACACTTTTAATGCAAAGTTGCTCTAAAGGTTGCATTGAAAGTCTATTAAACATGCCAACTTTGCATTAAAGTGTCATTAAAGTTGGTCATTTTAATGCAACTTTTAAAGTAACTGAATTAAAAGTGTCATTATTTACTGAATGACACTTCATCAAAACAGTCAGACGTTCATAAAGACTCTTTCATGTTCATGACAGATGTTATGTCATATTTATTACACTGTCATGTTAGTCTTATGCACACCACATCAAAAAAATTATGATTATTATAATAATTATAATAAATCAAATGTTTTTTTACAAAATTTGAACAAACATATAGCAATCCCTTATAAATAAAAGATAGAGAACAAAAACAAGAATCTTTTAAGTAGAAATGTCACAAAATATTTTCTCTGCTCTATTTTTATCCATCTATAGAAATAGATGGATAAAAGTCAAAAAATCTCTCACCATTGTGAGGCCAAGTAAGGTAGGACTGACGAGGTGGACGGGTGCAGTTTGGCTGCTACTGTGATTCCTTTCCCAGAAAGAATAGAACACATCTGACCAGCAGACGACCCACAATAGAAAACCTACCACCTGGAAAAAGGAACAATTCTGGACTTCAGAAAAAGCAAAATCGAAAATTGGAGAAATTAAATCACACAGCTTGCACATTAATATTAATAGTTTCCCTGAATTATTAAAAAGTCACTATTGAAAGCAACAAAATTCTTTTTTCATTCTAAGTACCAAGAATTGAGAGAAGAAACCCCCTTCAAGTTTTACATATTAGGACATGATGAAAATAATTTAGCCTCTAGAAAATTCTGACCTCATGTATTATGAAAAGACTAATTTCACAACAGTATTGTTTTCCCTCCATATATAAAGCCAAATTGCGACTCCCTCCCATTACTGCTTCTAATAAATTTAATCATAAAATAGTAATGGTAGTAGTGGTACCAATTAAAACATGGTTAACTGATCGACTGCTTCTATCAAACATGCTGTCTAAGAGCCATGGGCGTAGGTTTGGGTAGGGACGGTAGGGACATGTCCCGACCAATATTCACGGGATATGAAAAAGTCCCGACCAATTTTTGCCATATTGGCTCAAAGAACGTGGATCTACGATCTTTGATTAGCAGCAACAGGCGGTGCGCGGAACGGAAGCTTCTTAGTTTGACATTTATTATGAGCCTCCGAGACCGTGTCGGAACGGTGCTGTCGGGGGGAGGGGGGGGAGGGGGAGTCAGTTGAATCGTCGGACGTTCTTTGATTAGCTGCAAAAGGCGGCGGCTAGCTGGGCACACGCGTCTCCTTCTGAGTCTCCGAGACCATGTCGCCACCAAAAAAGAAAAGGACAGACATTAGAAGTTATTTCGCTACGTAAGTACAGTGAGTGGACCCATAAGTTAGATATCTATCACGCAACGCATTTGTTGTAAAGTCCGGTGTTTAGTAAGGTCAGCACTGAATGTGAGTGACAACAAACATTGCAATAATACAGAGAATTTTATTCATGTTTATTTTTTTTGTTAGTGCAATATATTATTTTATTTTATTATTGATTTCTTCTTATCTGCAATTGTGTTTGCTGTATCCAGAGGATATTTCTTTTGATCTTACTTGTAACGTTTGCTGAATTTTGTAAAGGAAAAAGTAAAGTGTTCTTGAACTGATCTGCTGAGTATGACTGTATCTGGTTGTATACACAAGATGTATGATATGGTTATGGTTGGGGGGGGGGGGTTATTAAGCCAATGTGGTTCCCCCCCCCCCTTCTCAAAAATGTTCGGTGCTCTTGGGCATTTCACTGTGCTGCCGGGGGGGGGGTGTCAAGGTCCCCACCAAAACTTAGACCGAACCTACGCCCTTGCTAAGAGCATATGTTCTGAATTAGGACACCATCAATATAGTACCAATTTCTTCTACTATTCAATAGAGACAAACAATTGGAAAACATTTAAGATTCATGCCAATCTTCCCTGAAGTGGACCAAAGCAAGGGACAAAAGTACTGTATTTTCTGCACTATAATGCACACCTAAAAACCTTCAATTTCCTCAAAAACCGACATTGCGCCTTATAATCCGGTGCGCCTTATATATGGACCAATATTGAGCCACAACAGGTCTAGCAACTACAGTAAGCAGCCGCTGACTTCATTTTCGCCTGTAGAAGAAGAAGCGCGCGATGCATGCTGGGATAGTTGTCAGAACGCTGGTTTGTTAATAAAGTTTGACTGACTTATTACCTATGACCGTCTATAATCAGGTCGTCTGCAGGTCATTTAGCACCACGTTTTCCACAACATGCTGTCCGTGAACGGAGAAGGGTGACCATCGTCCGGCCACGCCCCAGCCCAGTCGCGGAAAGCTCTCCTCGCTGACCAGAGTCGGACTATTTTGTTGATATTCACTTTAGTGCAGCTCCATCTAGAGCAGGGGTGTCCCAAGTCGGTCCTCGAGGGCCAGCATCCTGCAGGTTTAAGTTTTCTCCCTGGTTCAACGCACCTGGATCAAATGATGGCTCGTTAGAAGGCCTAAGAGGAACATTGACAAACTGAAAAGGTTGATACTATCACCAGGGAGAACTAAAACGTGCAGGATGCCAGCCATGAAGGACCAACTTGGGACACCCCTGATCTAGTGGATGCATAACGTAACTCCAGCCTCTCCTGCAGCATCTATTCTATGCACCTTATATATGAAAAAAGTTTTAAAATAGGCCATTCATTGAAGGTGCACCTTATAATCCGGTGCGCCTTATAGTGCGGAAAATACGGTATTTAAGAACAATTGAACCTTTTGTTCAATTGCTTTTCAATTGAGAATCGATATCTACTTGTTATTATTAACAAGTAGACTTGTTATTATTATTATTAATAATAATAACTTATTATTATTATTATTCATTTTTGCGTGAGAATAAAAAAATACAATGTATCAATAATTTGGTATTTCGGGTGCTCAACTGATTTTGAGATTTGTTTTTGTAACGTCTTGTACGATACTTTTCTAAGGTGGCTGACGGGTGCAAACGCACAGCAACAGAGAAAAGATGCAAACAAAAGAGACGCAAACAAAAACCAAATGAAATACAGCAAACAAAAAAAGGGAAGACCCGCCTGCTTTGCTCAACCAAAACAGCAGAAGATCCCTCAGCACTGCGGGATATTGTTGATCGGATTGATGGACTATTGATGTGAGGGCTTGACAAACAACGTTTCGCAAGTAAGATGGACATATTATTGTGTATATTTTGTGATTAAAATATTACTATACTGTATTTATTATGGTGAAATACCAGCTAATGCTAGCTGCTATAGTGCTATAGTGTTAGGGTTAGGGTGTTCAGCCCCTGCTCTGAAAGCTAACCGAGATCATCTTAAAAAGTTTCAGTTATTCTCTAACATTGACTTAGATTATCTGATACAAGAGCCTACTATAGAAATGAAACAATATAATATACATTACAAAAATCATAATATTACATGTTATAACATTCACCAGCAAAGTTTACACAGGTGGCAATGGCTATTATTTAATTATTACACTCTGTGGAAGTAAGATACATCCCAAATCTCCCGTTTTTGTTTTGAAGGTTTCATAAAGACACGAAGTGAGGAAGAAGTGAGAAATAGATTCACTGCAGCACGGATGAATCTCACATCGGATTTTGGACCCAATCACTCTTAAGCTAGAACTCGTCGGCTGGAAAACATAAAAAAACCTATCTATCCATCTATCTATCTGCATATACATACATATATATATATATATACATACATATATATTTGTGTGCGTGTGTGCTAAACATCCATCCATCCATTTTCTTCCGCTTATCCAGGGTCGGGTCACGGCAGCAGCTTCAGAAGGGAGGCCCAGACTTCCCTTTCCCCAGCCACTTCTTCCAGCTCCTCCGGGTGAACCCCAAGGCGTTCCCATGACCCAAAGCTCATGACCATAGATGAGGGTAGGAACGTAGATCGACCGGTAAATCGAGAGCTTCGCTTTTTGACTCAGCTCTCTCTTCACCACAACAGACCGGTACAGAGGCCGCTTCACGGCAGACGCTGCACCAATCCGCCTGTCGATCTCCCGCTCCCTTCTTCCCTCATTCGTGAACAAGATCCCCAGATACTTAAACTCCTCCACTTGAGGCAGGACGACCCCCCTGACCCAGAGAAGGCACTCTACCCTTTTCTGGCTCAAGACTATGGCCTCGGATTTGGAGACACTGAGCCTCATCCCGGTTGCGTCACACTCGGCCGTGAACCGCTCCAGCGAGAGCTGCAGATCACGTTCCGATGAAGCCAACAGGACCACATCATCCGCAAAAAGCAGAGATGTGATCCTAAGGCCACCAAAACGGATCCCCTCAACACCTCGGCTGCGCCTAGAAATTCTGTCCATGAAAGTAATGAACAGAATCAGTGACAAAGGCCAGCCCTGGCGGAGTCCAACTTTCACCGGAAACGAGCCCGACTTACTGCCGGCAATGCGGACCAGACTCTGACACCGGTCGTACAAGGACCTGACAGCCTGTATCAAAGGGCCCGGTACCCCATACTCCTGGAGAACCCCCCACGAAGCTCCCCTGGGGACACGGTCGAACGCCTTCACATGTAGACCTGTTGGGCAAACTCCCATGAACCCTCCAGGACCCTGCTGAGGGTGTAGAGCTGGTCCAGTGTTCCACGACCAGGACGAAAACCACACTGCTCTTCCTGAATCCGAGGTTCGACTATCCGACGGACCCTCCTCTCCAGGAACCCTGAATAGACCTTACCAGGGAGGCTTAAGAGTGCGACGCCCCTGTAATTGGAGCACACCCTCCGGTCCCCCTTTTTAAACAGGGGGACCACCACCCCAGTCTGCCAATCCAGGGGGACTGCCCCCGATGTCCATGCGATATTGCAGAGTCGCGTGAACACAACCCTACAACATCCAGAGCCTTAAGGAACTCGGGGCGGATCTCATCCACCCCCGGGGCCCTGCCACCGAGGAGCTTTTTGACCACCTCGGCGACCTCGTCCCCAGATTGGAGAGCCCAACCCAAAGTCCCCAGGCTCAGCTTCCTCAATAGAAGGCATCTTGGTGGGATTGAGGAGGTCTTTGAAGTATTCCGCCCACCGGCCCACAACATCCCGAGTTGAGGTCAGCAGCACACCATCCCCACTATAAACAGTGTTGGTGCTGCACTGCTTCCCCCTCCTGAGATGCTGGATGGTGGACCAGAATCGCCTCAAAGCCGTGCGGAAGTCTTTCTCCATGGCCTCTCCAAACTCCTCCCACGTCCGAGTTTTTGCCTCAGCAACCACCCGATCCGCATGTCACTTTGCTCGCCGGTATCCATCAGCTGCTTCTGTAGTCCCACAGGCCAAAAAGGCCCGATAGGACTCCTTCTTCAGCTTGACAGCATCCCTCACCGAAGGTGTCCACCAATGGGTTCAAGGGTTGCCGCCGTGACAGGCACCAACAACCTTGAGGCCGCAGCTCAGATAAGCCGCCTTGGCAATGGAGGTACGGAACATGGTCCATTCAGACTCAATGTCCTCCACCTCCCCCGGAACGTGTTCGAAGTTCTGCCGGAGATGGGAGTTGAAGCTCCGTCTCACAGGGGACTGCCAGACGTTCCCAGCAGACCCTCCACCACCGGAGCCAACTCACCACCAGGTGGTGGTCGGTGGACAGCTCCGCACCTCTCTTCACCCGAGTGTCCATGACATACGGCCGCAGATCCAATGAAACAATGACAAAATTGATCATCGAACTGCGGCCTACGGTGTCCTGGTGCCAAGTGCACTTATGGACACCTTTATGCTTGAACATGGTGTTCGTGATGGACAATCCGTGACGAGCACAGAATTCCAACAACAGAACACCACTCGAGTTCAGATCGGGGGGGCCGTTCCTCCCAACCACACCCCTTCAGGTCTCACTGTCATTGCCCACGTGAGTGTTGAAGTCCCCCAGCAGAACAAGGGAGTCCCCAGGAGGGGCACTCTCCAGTACCCCCTCTAAGGACTCCAAGAAGGGTGGGTAATCTGAACTGTTGTTCGGCCCGTAAGCACAGACAACAGTCAGAACCCGTCCCCCCACCCGTAGGTGGGGGGAGGCTACCCTCTCGTTCACCAGGGTAAACCCCAACGTACAGGCGCCAAGATGGGGGACAACAAAAGTATGCCCACTCCTGCCCGGCGCCTCTCACCGCAGGCAACTCCAGAGTGGAAGTACGTCCAGCCCCTCTCAAGGACTGGATGTACAGTCCTTGCTAAACATGTATAGCCAAATATTATTCAGAATTAGTCATTATTTATTTATGTTTATATATTTATATAAATATTTATTGATAAGACTAGAGCGATCCATTAGGCGTCTGTCCTTTTATTATGTCTATGTGAGAAACGGCCCGGTCTACGGAAGACAGGTCCTTCGAAGGCCACGAATATGGACGGCCAGAAGAAATGAGCTGTAGCCTTCAGCAAGCTGCCTAGCTTCCATCTCGGTGTTATGTTACTTAGCAACCGTGACAACGTGAAGCACAGAGCGGCGAAGGAAAAGAAAAAGGGACTCAAAGTTTTTTTTTTTACTCTTTATTTCTGAATTACTCTTCACCTTTTGTAATAAAGGCTGTTCATATCTTGCACTCAGGAAACAGGCAGGGGTCCTTCAGTGTTGGCAACGTTATTTGCCCCACGCTGTATGTATTTTCTTTTTTTTTGATTTGTTCTTCTCAGAAGCAGCCGGGCACAGAGACAAAGAAAACCGTTACAATGTTTCTTCTTCCTCACGCTACAACGTTACAACTGGTCAACTGACACACGTCTGCTACCCAACCAATCAGTGATGCACACAGCTCAGATTCTATAATGCTTCTGCGGCTGACCAAAAACGACTGGGCAAATAAAATATATTAAATAAATGAATAGTGTTTTATCCATAAATTTAGAAAAAGAAACCTAATAAAATACTTATAGGATGCAACACATAGTAAAAAAGAAATCTGTTTGTCTGATTCTAAAATGTTTAAACATGTATAGGAAGGAATGTAAGCAAATTATTCATTTTCAAATACTTTCCAGATCTCAGGTAGTAAGACGTTACAGTTAAATAAAACTATTATGTTCGAAGGCTTAACTTTAATCAGTCAAACCCATTTGCTCAGGAATCAATTAAATACTTTAGTGAACCAACATTTTTTTACAACTATTCCCTGACTTAATATCTGTGTTTTACCTCCACTCATAGGGGGAAAACTAGCGGGAGTTTTAAAAAAAATTTGCCGGGAGACAAGCGTTTTCTCTCGGTGTACCGTACCTGGAGCGCCCGGCCAGCTGACAGCTGGCGAGGGGAGCTGGCTGTTAATGCAGCGTGAGCACACATCTCCGAAAACGTCGGAGCAATACTGTAATTAAGTGATTTATTGATGAACCAAGCAGATATTTGAGATCTATACATCTACATTCTCACCTAAAAACATTGTAAAAAAAAAAATCATTTTGTATAATTTTAAGTGTAACACAGCAAAAATAATTTTGCCACCATTGCTACTATTCTGAACACCCATTTTAACCCTCGTTGTTGTCTTAACATTCTCCCCTTGACCTACGGGTCAAAAATGACCCGCCCTAACAAAAGCCCCAAAACAAAGCAAATGACTGAATTTTTAATCCAAAATCTATTTGGCATGATGAAACAATGTTATCAATTCAACTCAATTTAATAATTTTTTTATCATGTATTTTTGTTATACAATACAAAAAGACAGTATTTTTTTTTCCACAAACCAAGTGTTGTAGCAGTTTTCTTTTACAAATTAAAGGCTTATTATTGTAATCATATAAATGTGAAGTCATTACTTCTGAATAAATTATACTGAAAGGGAAAAAAGTCAATAATATAGAACTTTTTTGTCAATGGTTCATTCCTTTATATTTTTTTAGTTAGTGAATTATAAAAATACCTCTTGTAACATAAAAAAATTAGTGTGATTTTGTGAACAATTTAACATTAGCTCTTATGTTGTGTCTCATAGTTATATGAAATATTCAACACAAGATGAAGAAAATCTTCTGCTCAACATAACGTATTAAACATAAGAACATTTCATCTCATGAAGAGGTTCTTCTGCTGAACATCCTCAACACAAGATGAATGTCTTCTGTTCAACATAAGGTGTTGAACATAAGGTGTTCAACATAAGATATTCTTATGTTGAACATCTTCAACATAAGCCGAAAAACATCCTATCTTCCCACCCCATGTTGAACTTAAGATGAAGAACAACCCCATGAGATGGAGATGTTCTTCATCTTATAAAGATGCTTTCATGATAAACATCTTCAACATAAGATCATCATATCCTTCCTACCCCACGTTGAACATAAGATGAACATCCCACATTGAACACAAAATGTTCAACACAAGATGTTCAAGAAAATCTTCATAACTTGAAGATGTTATTCACCATATGAAGACGCTCCTACGTTAAACATCTTTAGCCAAAGAATTTGTTCAATATAAAATGTTCAACTTCTTGTGCTGAGCATCCCATGTAGGTCAGTATGTGCAAACATACAACGTAGCAGCTGTTGGGACAGTAAAATATGAGAGACCGCATGGGCCAAAACTTACAAACTCTCTCACATTCACTATCAAACTTTTTTACATTCACTATCAAACTCTCTTACATTCACTGTCAAACTCTCTTACAGAGTTTGATTGCAACGGCAGTTAACTTAAAATTTCAATTTCTGAAAAGAGAGCGCCATAACTTGTGCTGTCCCGCACATTAAAATCGAGTCCAGGCTGGCTTTACAGCCATTTCCGAAGAGGCGGCTAGCTTTATCCCACTGATAGATGGGGTTTCTGATGCTGGCTTTCGGCTTCTAAACACTTCTGATAATGCTGACATTACTGTAGTAGCGCTAATGATGTCATTTAAAATATTAATTGCCTCTGTGAGTTGCTGCCACTCAGCTATTTTTCTGTCCGTGAAAACCCGCCTACTCCTGCCTGGGGTCCAATCAGAAACTGAAATTTTAAATTAACTTCCGTTGCAATCAAACTCTGTAAGAGAGTTTGATAGTACGTGTAAGAGAGTTTGACTGTGAATGTAAGAGAGTTTGTAAGTTTTGGCCCATGGGGTCTCTCATAGTAAAACATCTACTAATGGCTTCAGCAAGGAACCAACTAGCAGTGGCGGAGCTAGACTTTTAAAGTTGGGGGGCAAAAGGGGGGGCAGGACTACCTCTGGGGGGGCAAAATTTAAAATGTGTGTGCGCACATCTATACATCTATCTAGTTGATATATATATATATATATATATATATATATATAATTTAAAAAAATATTTGGTTATTTTTTTAAGCCCCTCTGTCATTTGACAGGTTATAATTAACACCTTTGACTGGTTCACATGGAGACATGACAGACTTTACGCAAAGAGTTCATCGCAGAGGCAACTAAAATCAATCAATAAAAAAAGTCCTTTCTGAATATCATCTCATGGACACTGATCTAAATGCGTCTTTCTGACCGGGAGCTGACAGCGTATTGAAAAGTGATGGACAAGACACCTTGGTTAGGAAGCTCATTGCAAACCTCTAGTTGAAATGGCGCCTTTAACTCCAGTCTCCAGTACAGAACAGAGAAAACTAAAGAGGATGCAACGTTGTTTTAATCCATTTATTGTATAAACAGAGGAGCCAGCAGTTTATTTGGAGGAAATAAATAAAGGTGCAGAAGTTAATTAACCAATGCAGACGCGGCTCCGCCACTGCGAAGAATTAAACTTAACTCGCCCTGCAGTTTCAACAAATGGAGGTGAAGATGTTACCCTCCCGCACCCAAAAGGAGAGCGATGCTCAGAAGGAGCGTGGCAGACGTAACATCTGTCCGTTATGGAGAAGCGAAAACGCACGCCCAAACCGCGCACAGGGTTTAAAAAAAAAAATAAAAATCTCACAGAGTTCAATTGTTCGGTTTGGTTCATACAGATCTAACTGTCGATGAACCAGCGCAGATTTCTCTGCAGATGCGACCAGGAAGAATTTGTGAAGCTGTGCGTTCAGACCTCAGCAGGTGAAGTGCTGGTAATTTAAGTGGAGTCACTTAATTTGATTTATTATAAGTTATGGGGCCTCAGTCAGTGGTTTGTGTCACTATGGAGAAAAAGTTAGATGCATTTATCTGCTTTATGTGTGATGGGAAATATACAATGTATATACAGTGTATATAGTTACACTGCTTACGTTAATGGTGTTTTAAAAACAAAACCAGTAAAAACTTAACTGAGTTAATATGCCAGATTCCCTCCTCACCCTCGTCTTGATAAGAACAGAGAGCAGTCCGCTGGTTTCATGTCCAGACTGTGATAAAGCACAGCTGACACTTGGTGCGCAGACAGTTTCAACTTTACGCACAGAGAACATCGCGGAGCTCATTATTAATCATACTAAGAATAATATCTGTAAGAGAATCACCTCTGATCTGGACGCTTTAACGGACCAGAGACTTTGGAGCGTCTAGCGCAGCTGATCCACTTCTGCGGGGTTTTTCTCCCGCCGAGAGAAGTGAGTGCGGGATCAGAAAACGATCAGAGTTCTGCTGTCTTCTAATCACGTCATTTGGTGAAATGTTACCTGATTTCAAAAATGTTCTCGCAGAGAAATACTAAATGTTTTGTTTGATGTCTACAAATTGGAAATAAAATTTTTTTTTTTTCTTTGACGGACAACGAAAAAACTCCAGCGCAACCTCTGCTCCAAACTACGAACGTTGTCGGCCCCTCTTCGTGTTTTTTTGTTTTGTTTTTTTTTTTTTGCAGAGGTTCAGCAAATAACTTATTGGTGTTTTACCATCACCAGGTATGAAGTGCTTTAGCCTTCGAGTTGCACCACAGCGCAGCACATTTGAAACATCCAGGAGATCAATATCAGCTTGTTTTTATGAGTACAAGTATAAAGGAGGCTGGTGTCGTGCCTGATATAAATCTATTTATATATGTCATCACATGGATTACCAAAATAACTAGCAGAACATGAGTTTAAAATGAACTAATCAACCACCGCTGTGTTCATGAGAGGCTTTTTAATGATCGCAAAAATAAATATCAAGCCTGAAAACCTGATATTGTAACGGACTGAATGTTATGTTTTTAATGTAATCTCTGGTTGGCTTGTGGAGAGCAGGCAGTTGCCTATAGCGAGCATGTAAAAGTGCAAGCAGATAGGTAGGAAACATAAATGACAAAAATGACAAAAATGTGAAAATGATGCCCACACAGACAGGTATGAATTGAAAAGTGTCAATATATTGACTGAGGAATCATATGATGACAATGTCATAAACAAAAACATATTAGCAGTAATGCAAACACGATTGTATTTCTAACTAAAGTAAAAAAAAAAAAATTAACTTTAGCTAAAAGCAGAGCAGAAAATAAGACCAAAGGCTTTGACTCACAGTTTTTGCTTTGCTGAGGTGACTCATACATATGTAGCCACGGTCATGACTGTGGAGGTAGAGGAGGTAGATGGGGGCACACATCCACAGATAAAAACATGGCACCCACACCAGGACGGTATTTTGGAAACACAGAGTTAGGTCTGGATTAGACGTGTTCCACGTACTGTTCCAATCCTGTCGGAGACAAATGGATTGAAAAGGATTGGAAAAGGGCATGGTAAAACCAAAAAGTAGTAAAACGTTTGACTATGAATAATCCTAATAAGTGGCAAGGGAAATTATTAATAAAGATGGTCATCTTAATCAAAGTTAACAAGTCAGCACACCACCTGATTATCAGGAATTAATAGCCTAACAGCTCTCAGTCTCTCTCAGTTACTGTTTCATGAAGGAAGAAGTAAATTTATGCACTGAAATTTTGGATTTTCAGAGATTGCAATGAGGATAAATTAGCTCTGAAGTTAACAAAGAAAACTTGCTAAATGTTCAAACAACCAGTCCAAAATACAGACATATCAAACTGTTACAGCCCCTGGCCTCTTGAGGCTGTCCAGGCTCCCTTTTTGTTATGCAGGTTCAGCTGTGAGAGCACATCTTCCTGATTGGCTGCCTGAAAGCTGCAGGAGAACAGCTACACCATTGGACCAGCAGAGGATTGACAAGCCAATCAGACGTTGATGAGGCCCACCTGTAACATATAAAAGGCTCCTGAATCCATTCCTCCAGTGGGGCAGCTAGTTGGAAGAAGTTTTGTGAAGCTGTCCCCCCATGTTTGGTGTTTGCAACTGCTTTAGGCAGTTTGTTTTGAACCATTTTGTACAACTGCTGTGGCAGTTTTGAACTATTTTGTTTCTGCTTGTTCTGATAAGTAGCTTGACTGCTTTAGATTGCTTTGCCAAGCTAGAAGCTTGTTTGGGAGGCTTGGTGCTCCCTTTGTGTGTCCCCCCCTCTTTCTGTTATTTTGAGTTTACTTTGAATTGACTTGTGTGGACATTTTGTAACTTTAATTTGCACTTGATAATTTTGAGTTTGTTAACCCCTTTTGTTTTGTATTAGTTGGGTTAAATTGTATTGTTTTGAAAAACTTACTTTTGTAATAAATCACTTTACACTCCATTTGTTACTCTGGACACATTTTATGTTACTGCCCCTGGACCTCTAGGCCTTGGGGGCTTAACACAAACATTAAACTAGGCGTGCACCAAGTAATCAGCCAACTGATTTATCAACGCTGTTTTCCTTAGTTTTGGGAGATCGGTGATTGGCCAATACTTGCATGTCAAGCTGATTTTATCCCCCGATCTTATGTACCTCAAAAAAAGCCTAAAACTCAACCACTGTCCTCTTTCTGCTCTGCCATGAGAGGTTAGACTGACAAACTGGACCACCAGGTCATGTCTGCACGTTTGCAGTTACCCCACTCTCACCAACTCAGCAACTTTTTTGCTATATTTAGTGATGTTTCAGACAAATAAAAAACGATATTGGCTAAAATCAGAATTGGCAGGTCAGGCTTTTTAAAGATTGGTAATTGGCTAGAGAACTGCAATCAGTGCACCCCTACATCAAACCCACAAAATGCTGTGTACTGTATTGTGATCTAGACAAAGGATAATGTTTAAGTAATTGTGGAGAGCATAAAATTGGGAAGAGAATATAAATGATGAATTTTTAAAAATTCAAGTACAAAAATAATAAAATGTGTTCAGAATCATTGCTTTGATTCTGCCAAATAAAAATCAGTGTTACCAATTGCTTTTAGAAGTCACTTTCAAGCAGGACAGCACCCTGACATATAGTCCAGGCTACAATGGCATGGGCAAACTCACTCACATTATATCATTCCAAACTATTTTCAGTCAAAAATCCAACTGGTAAACTGTGGGAAAAGATTTACTAATACCTGCACACATCCATTCAATCTGACTGGGGTAGAGCTATTTTTCCAAAGCTAGTACAGCTATACCCCAAAAGACTTGCAGCTCTAACGGCAGACTTAGACTTTATTCATTGCACAGATATGACAGTGAATTTGACTATCCATCCATCCATCCATCCATCTTCTTCCACTTATCCGGGGCCGGATCGCGGGCTAGCAGCCTAAGAAAGGAGGCCCAGACTTCCCTCTCCCCAGCACTTGTTTCAGCTCCTCCAGGGAAATCCCAAGGTGTTCCCAGGCCAGCCAAGAAACATAGTCCCTCCAGCATGTGTCGGGTCTTCCCTGGGGCCTCCTCCCGGTGGGACGTGCCTGGAATACCTTAACAGGGAGGCGTCCAGGAGGCATCCTAACCAGATGCCCGAGCCACCTCAACTGGCTCCTCTCGACATGAAGGAGCAGCGGCTCTACTCTGAGTCCCTCCTGGATAACTGGGCTTCTCACCCCATCTCTAAGGGAGAGCCCGAACACCCTACGGCAGGGGTGTCAAACTCCAGTCCTCAAGGGCCACTGTCCTTCAGTTGTTGGATGTGCCACAGGTACAAAACACCTGTGGCACATCTAAAAACAGATAAGATCTACAGTTATCTTGTGTATAGTTAAGTTCTCCAGAGCCTTGCTAATGACCTAATTATTCTATTCAGGTGTGGTGCAGCAGAGGCACATCTAAAAGTTTCAGGGCAGTGGCCCTCCAGGACTAGAGTTTGGCCCTCCAGGACTAGAGTTTGACACTTGTGCCCTACAGAGAAAACCCATTTCAGCCGCTTGTATCCACGACCTCATTCTTTCAGTTATGACCCAAAGCTCATGACCATAGATGAGGGTAGGAATGTAGATCGGCCAGTAAATCGAAAGCGTTGCTTTTTGACTCAGCTCTCTCTTCACCACGACTGATCGGTGCAGCGGCCGCTTCACTGCACACACTGCACCAATCGATCTGTTGATCTTCCGCTCCCTTCTTCCCTCATTCATGAGCAAGATCCCGAGATACTTAAACTCCTCCACCTTGGGCAGGTCACCCCTCCCATCATGGAGAACGCACTCTACCCTTTTCCGGCTCAATACCATGGCCTCGGATTTGGAGGCACTGATCTTCATCCCGGCCGCTTCACACTTGGCTGTGAACCACTCCACCGAGAGCTGTAGATCATGACCCGAATAAGCCAATAGGACCACATCATCCACAAAAAGCAGAGATGCGATCCTAAGGCCACCGAAATGGATCCCCTAACAACCTGGCTTGTTCTGTCCATGAAAGTAATGAGCAGAATCGGTAACAAAGGACAGCCTTGGTGGTCAAACCCTCACCAGCAATGAGCCCGACTTACTGCTGGCAATGCGGACCAGACTCTGACACTGGTTATATAGGGATCTGGCAACCCATATCAAAGGGCCCGGTATCCCATACTCCTAGAGCCACAGGGCTCCCCGAGGGACACGGTTGAACACCTTTTCCAAGACCACAAAACACCAGTTGTAGACTGGTTGGGCGAACTCCCACACACCCTCCAGGACCCTGCTGAGGGTATAGAGCTGGTCCAGTGTTCCACGACCAGGACAAAAACCGCACTGCTCTTCCTGAATCTGAGGTTCAGCTATGCGACGGACCCTCCTCTCCAGGACCCCTGAATAGAACTTGCCAGGGAGGCTTAAGAGTGTGACCCTTCTGTAATTGGAGCACACCCTCCGGTCCCCCTTTTTGAACAGTCTGCCAATCCAGGGGAAATGCCCCCGAAGTCCATGCAATATTGCAGAGTCGCATCAGCCAACACAACCCTACAACATCCAGAGCTTTAAGGAACTCCGGGTGAATCTCATACACCCCTGGGGCCTTGCAACCAAGGAGCTCTTAACCACCTTGGTGACACCTTGGGTCAAGCTCTCCAATCCCCAGAGACTGGAGAGCCTAACCCAGAGTGCCCAGGCTCAGCTTTCTCAATGGAAGGCATCTTGGTGAGATTGAGGAGGTCTTTGAAGTATTCTGCCCACCAGCCCACAACACCACGAGTCGAGGTCAGCAGCACAGCATCCCCACTATGAACATTGTTGGTGCTGTACTGCTTCTCCCTCCTGAGACGCCAGATGGTGGACCAGAATTGCCTCAAAGCCATGAGGAAGTCTTTCTCTATGGCCTCTCCAAACTCCTCCCACTCCTGAGTTTTTGCCTCAGCAACCACCCGAGCTGCATGCTTTTTGAAATGCCAGTACCCATCAAATGCTTCCAGGGTCCCACAGGCCAAAAAAGCCCGATAGAACTCCTTCTTCAGCCTGACGGCATCCCTCACCGAAGGTGTCCACCAACAGGTTTGAAGGTTGCTGCTGCAACAGGCACTGATAACCTTGCAGCCACAGCTCTGACAAGCCGTCTCGACAATGGAGGCACGGAACATGGTCCACTCAGACTCGATGCCCCCCACCTTCCTCGGAACGCGTTTAAAGTTCTGCTGCCAATGGGAGTTAAAGCTCTGTCTCACAGGAGACTGCCAGATGTTCCCAGCAGACCTTCACAACAAATTTGGGAATGAAAGGTCTGATTGGCATCCTCCCCCACCACTGGTGCCAACTCATCACCAGGTAGTTGTCAGTGGACAGCTCCGGACCTCTCTTCACCCGAGTGTCCAAGACATGTGGTCGCAGATCTGATGAAACAATGACAGTCAATCATCGAACTGCAGCCTAGGGTGTCCTGGTGCCAAGTGCACATATGGACAGCCTTATGCCTGAACATGGTGTTCATTATGAACAATCCAAGACAAGCACAGAGGTCCAACAACAGAACATCAATCAAGTTCAGATCGGAGGCGGGCGAGGAAGGGCGGGTTCCTCCCAGGTCTTACTGTCATTGCCAACGTGAACGGTGAAGTCCCCCAGCAGAACAAGGGAGTCCCCAGGAGGGGCACTCTCCAGTACCCTCTCAAGGACTCCAAAAAGGGTGGATAATCTCAACTGATGTTCGGCACGTAAGCACAAACAACACTCAGAACCCGTCACCCCACCCGTAGGCAGAGGGAGGCTACCCTCTTCTCCACTGGGGTAAACCCCAACGGCCATAGGCTGTCATAATTTAACAAAAAAATAAAAATAAAAATCAAATATAATTTTTATTGACCACGACAGCCCATTGGTTGATTTCATTGACAGACATTAGGCTTATCCAATGAAATCCCTCAGTTCTCCTTGGTCCGCCCCTCCCCACCGAGGTTATAAATGGTGTCATTTCAGCTGACCGGAGTCCAAGAAAAGTGAGTGGACACGAGTCCAGGCAGGTCAGAGAAACTAAAAAGCGCATAAGCCCATTCAGAAAAGTGTCAAACTATCCAATAAGTTAATTACCACACAGTAACGTTAGAGGGTATTACTACTGTAAAGGCGGGGAGGGAGAGAAACTAATGTTGGAGGGGAAGGAAGGTAATGCAAGTAACGTGAGCGGGGAGGAGGGGATATTTAAGGGAAAATACTAATACGGGAGCACAGTGGGAGAGGGAGGTAAAATACAATAGTTTCCCCCCAAAAACGGGAGACTTGACAGGTATGGGGATAACACAGGAATGATGACGGCCCGTGGAATTAATAATGAACACGTTCAGAGACATTTCAGTAATAAGAATTGTGAATTTCAATAGAAAATGTAATAAGGAACAATAAATAGAAAAATTAGAAAACAGCTATTGATACCATTTAAAAATGTTTAAAAATGACTTGACACATCTTCATTAAATACTATCTGGAGGAGTCATAGCCAAAATGTGGAAATGTTCAACATAGAAAATGATTGCAAGAATGTTTGGGTTGTGTAGTTAAATTTTGCTGTTAGTAATTACTTCAAGTGAACTTATTACACTACACCTGTTAAAGTATCCATGCTTTGTAAGGTTAAATTTGTCTGTATACGTACATATGTATGGTAAACTTATTGTCTGTAAATTGGTTTTCATAGAGTTAAGAATAAATCATATATTTCATATCATTTGTAATTTAAAGAAATAAACAGTGGCTGGTGAAATGTCTTTTCTCCACCAGCCATAGAGTCTGGTGGAGAAAAGTTTTTAATTCCCGCCCCTGCTTAGGGTTAGCGTTCCAGAGGTTCCTCTTCTTAGTGTGCCTTCTCTCAAATTTATATTATAAAATCAAATTTCAGATCTGCCATAACTGATTGATACCTGCTGGCCTCATTTTTGCAACCAGCTTCTGACTATAAGAAACCGGCAACTTCACCGGTGTCTTTATTTTCTTAGATAACTCAGATTGTTATTATGTTGATCTTTTATAAGACAACCATCGACTCTATTCTGAAATATGGCATTACTGGATGGTTTGGAAATCTTACTGTTAAATTAAAAATCCACATTTAAAGTCAGGTGAAAATGGCAAGTAAGATCATTAACATTCTGGGTCAATTCTCTACACATCTGTTTGAGCAGGCTACCATCAGGCAAGCTCAGAACATCTTGTCAGACAGGTCACATGCTTGCATCAGAATATGTCCTCCTGAATTCAGGGAGAAGATTCAGGGTTCCTTTGTGTAAATATAACTGTCTGAAACATTCGTTTGCACCATTCTCCATTAGCCTGATAAATGACGAGACTAGTGGGGCTTGCACAGAGTACTAGGAGGTCCAGACAGTGATCAAAAGTAGCATGAAGAGAATGTATATGTGAATGGAAATTAGATGATTATGGGGATGTACTGATGATCTGACATTTGTGTTTTTATTTATTTTTGTTTTTATGTATTTATGGCTATTGTCCTTTTTGAATGTGCTGTTTTTATTGCTGTACTGCATTGCTTCCTGGACAAATTTATCCTACAGGAGGCTAATAAATTATCTTATCTTATGGTGATAGAAATTTGGCGCATCTAGCCCTCCATATTGTTTTGATTTTGGTAAGGTTGATAACACCATTCTTGGTGGCTTATTTTTCCAATAAAATTTGGTGATTATACCATGTAGAGACTTAATCTTAAATTCATACCTCTTTTACAAACACCACAAAATATTTTTAAACAATGGTTACATTTACCACTTTCACCTGCTGGCAGAACAGCGACTATTGAAATGAAAATAGTTCCTCAAATTAATTATTTTCCAGGTTACTCATCCAACCAACTAAAGAAGTGTTTAAACAGTTCTGACAACCTAGGAGATAATTTAATCCCAATGTAATATGGCTTGTGCATATTGCCATATTACATGGTAGCTATCTAAGAATAACCACATGTAATTAGATTACATGTAATCTAGTTATCTAAAATCTCATTTTCATAATATCCAATTGTGAAAATGAGATATTATGAAAATAATTGTAGCATTAAATATGATGGATAATTGATAGTTATGCTGTTTAGCAATATTGGTTTGAATTGTCTCTTCCGGTTTTAAATTATTTAAAGGGAGAATTGCAGATTTATTCCAGTTTAGATATTTTTGAGAATTGATTATCATGATTCTTTCAGTCATTGAACAATATGGGTCCTGAAGCAGCATATAAATTAATTTTATGTTCTGCTGATTTAATTGGAAATCCTTTTATGAGAGACTTTTGACGCATTGCTGCTGCAAGGGGTCACTGAAAATGGAAAACAAGAGAGAGAGAGTGGACATCCTTGCCTTGTGCCTCTTTGCAAGATGAAGTTCTTTGAAGTTGTATTGTTGGGTGTAACAGCTGTATTTGGCAATGTGTAAAATAACTGAATTCAATCATTAAAAGAATCTCCAAATACACTCTCTTATGAGTATATCTGATTTTTGTTTTAATATTGAAAACAAAAGCAACAATTTCCCTTTGACAAATGCCTTTTCAGCATCTAAATTTACAATAAGTAAGTAAGTAAGTAAGTAAGTAAACTTTATTTCTATAGCGCTTTTCACAGACCAGGGTCACAAAGTGCTGCACAAAGTGTAAGAAATAAATAAATTAAAAGCAACACACAAAACAATAAAACACAGTACGCTAAAAAACAAATTTAAAAAAGTGGGTCTTAAGTTGTTTCCTAAAAGTGTTTATACAATCCAGAGATCGAATGGTGCAAGGTAGCTCATTCCAGAGGCGAGGCGCCACAGCTTTAAAAGATCTGTCTCCTCGAGTCTTAAAAAGGGTCCGAGGAACCATCAGCAAGTTCAGATTGGACGACCTGAGGCTCCTAGTCGAAACATAAGGCTGGATGAGGTTCTTAATATAGTCTGGCGCCTGTCCATGAAGAGCTCTAAAAGTCAGTACAATGTCTGAATCTTCTTAAAAGACGTGTTAAAGCCATTAAGTTCAAAGTCTCCATATATTGTATGAAGATTGTCTGTTTTTAATCAAGCCAGTTTGAAATGAATTAATTATGGATGAAATGATTTTCTCAATTCGGTTAATGTCTTGATTATAATTTTCATATCTGTATTCATCAGTGAGAGTTTTCAATAACTCTCACTGATGAAGAGGTGACAGTGACTTTGTCAGAACAGACCACTGGAAAGAACTGTAAATAGCAGCTGTTAAATTAAGGGAAATTATACCAGTTTGTTTTATTTCTTCTATTAATTTTTAAATATCTTGGATTAAGCTTACCCCGAAAATGTTTATAGAACTCAGCCGGAAAGCCGTTTGGCCCTGGTCCTTTATGGTTGGCATAAAATTTATTGCATTGGTATATTCTTTTTCTGTTACTGGAGCTTAAAGCATACTAATCTGTTAAAATGTGGTAGATCAATATTGTTTAGAGATTAGTTAACAAATACGATAATTCTAAATATATATAAAAGGCAACAATAAAAACAATATTGATCTGTTGAGACATTCAGTAAAGATATATATTTTCAGACTAAGGGGGAGGAGATTATTAAACTGGTTGTTATTTTTACAGCAAAAACTGGTTCTACACATTACTGACTGTGGAAGTAATTTGTGTAATTTGTGTTATTCTGAAAGTGTTTCATATTAAACACTTTCAGAGTTTAATATAAAATAAACATGTTTAAAATCCACAAATCACATACATTTTGACTGGTAGTTGACAAAACACCACACTGCAAATTTTGTATAATTTCCGAGAGCTCTCTTATGAATAGGGGTGAAAGGTAAACAAAGGTAAAAACCTGAACAGGTTATCAACTCTAAACCACTCGCACTTTTTTACTCTCTCTCTGTCATTTAAACACAACCGTTGCCATGGCAACTGCCTGCGCTCCACAAGCCGACCTGAGATTACGTTAAAAACATAACATTTAGTCCGTTACGATATTATGTTTGCAGGTTTGATTTATTTTTGCGATCATTAAAAAGCCTCTCATGAACACAGCGGTGGTTGATTAGTTCATTTTAAACTCATGTTCTGCTAGTTATTTTGGTAATGGAACCGAAACGCACAGAATTGCGCAACACCTTGTTGAAACAATAATTACTGAGATTATTATTGTTGGGTCATTAATTTGAACACATTTTATAAATGTTGTTGTTGTTCTTTAATAAAGTTATGAACGTTTTGATAAGCCAGTCAGAGGAGGACCTGCTGGTCTCAGCGTCCTGGCGGCGTTCAGTTTGTCTCCTAATGCCGAGATCGACTCAAAACCTTCCTCTATCGACATATCGCCCCCCTGCTCTAGCAAAGCAGGAAGAGTTCAGAAACAATATGAAATGGGAAAAAAAGTTATTTATTAACTGATTAAGCCGCTATGATGCCTGATAAATTGTTCTTGAAAAACTAATCAGTCACGGCTGCACAGTGAACCCAATGATTCTTTACAGCAGACAGCCGCTCCCCTCTCTTGCAGGTACTGCGTACCCCCACTAAATCTTTTAGGGGTACGCAGTACCTGAACGTACCCCACTACTTTCACCCCTGCTTATGAGCATATTTAATGCTGTCTAGTATGGGGTGCCGTTTATAAAGTTACGCAGTAAAAAAAATTACAGCAATAATTTGGTTAAATAACTTGTCATAAGAAAAATCCTATACAATTTTCATCCATGTTTTCACCATGTTATTCATATATTTAGATATGTCAGAGTTACAAACTAAATATTTAATTCACCAGCATTTATTTAAAATGAAATATTAAGCATACAAATTAAATATGTAGTACCTGCAGGTACATTTAACCAAAATGTTAAAAACTGTGCATCGTCATATTTCTTATTTATTTATAGATGTAAGGCATTTTTGGGTTTGATTAGTTGATAATGTGATGCCATGAATAAGAGAGTTAAATACAAATGAGGGTTAAGGTTGTGTGGTGGGTGTTTTGTCTGTTTTATGAGTTTCCCTGCATTTAATCCAGGTATGATGCTGCAGAGACGCATCTAAAGCAGGACAGAGGGTCCTGATGCTGAAGAGATGGACTCACTGGATGAGCTCGGCTTTCTAGTCTCCTTGGAAGACATATTAAAAATCCTGAACCAACAACTGGAGTCAGGAGCTGTTCAGAAATAAATAGTATGCATTATTCTTTGAAAACTTAATTAGCCTTTCTCTTCACATTATTTTTGTCTTCTATAAGGGGCAGAACTGTTTAAATATTGACTTGTAAATTCTTTGTTACTTTTTTAGGTAGATCTTTGAGGAACCTGAGAGCTGCTGTCTGCAACATTTTATCCAGAACAGTAGAGCGAACAGTTGGAGAGAGAAGTGTTTCTGCTCACTAGCACTTGGTGACTGAAATATTTAGTAAGTATAAGCTCATGTACCTTTCATCCTAAAATTTATGAATTGTTGTATATTAGCCAGTAGATGTCATGAAATGGTTCATTTTGATGATGAGGATAGATGCAGCTGGACCAGGTTATGATGAATATGGTGGTTTTAATGAAGAACACAGCGTACAGAAATCCAGGCAGCACAGTCGAGCGATAAGGCTTGGAGCTCAGAGACTGGTAGCAACTGGACATTGAGATACGACTAATGACAAACAACAGAAATGACTAGAGACAAACGACTAGAACCCAACAAGGTGGGATTAAATACATCAGGGGTAAACAGGGAACACGAGACACAGCTGGGATAAATCAGGGGCAATACACAGGGACTAATGAATCAAAACAACACAGGAACCTAAATCCTCACCATATGCTAATATGGTGAGGAAAGTTTTGTAGTTTCATGAAACTATGAAACATGTCTATTATAATACATGCCTCAGTTTAAAAAATACATATTTTGTCTGTTTTTCAGGAGCTGTGCCAAAGAATCAAGGGTCAGATTCAAAACACCAAAACAATTTTAAGAAGGGTTAAGGTTGTGTTTTTGTTTGTTTGGTTCCGTTTTCCCCATTTTGTGCATATGTCAATATTCATGACAGTAGTTCTGGTGTAAATATCTCTTAAAATTGTAAGAGATATAAACAAATGTTTATGTGGGCGTGGCTTTTTAGGACCCCTTTACCGAACCAGGAAATAAACAATGCAGTAAGCTTTAAGAACTACAAATTTTTTGAAAAAATACTATCCGATTCCATAAGACACTCATTAAGAGCTCAAGAATAACTAATTAGAAAGACTTTTATTGGTCTTATATGGTATGTTGCCTTTTTTTAAATTAATCCGTGAAACAGTCAAAACACGTAAGAGCCATGGGATTTAAAATAAAATGTTTAAAAAGATCAACTGGCTTTGTTATTTCATATCTCCCTCATATTGTATGATATTTCAAACAGATATCCACAGAAACAATAGCGAAATCTTGTTAAACACTGTTTCTGTAACATGTTATAGCTTATATCCTAGTTCATTTACAGAAGACATGGTTACCGCAGAGCTACGTAGCAGTATCATTTCTTCATTATTGTTGATATTTCTCGTAATTTAACTAAACAGCTTTATTCTTTTCATCAAGTGACCATAAACTCAACCATAAGAAACAATGCTGAAAAAACAATTATTTTATAATGGGTTAAAATATTCACTCAAACAGATTATGAAAGTGTCACCAGTTAATCCAGGTTTGCTTCTTAAAGCGCGGGATGTCTGTGAGATGAGAATCAATGACAAGTAGGATTATCTGACTTCCGACGGCCCATATAGATTAGTGGGTAAAACAGCGCTCTTGGAACTCAGCGACCACTGGTACGTGTTTAGTCTGATTAACTTTTTGGACCAGTTTATTTTATTGTCTAAAAAAATAATATTTACTTGCTGCCAACGTTTTGGAGGTAATATTGTTTAACAGGTTTGCCACACAAACTTTAACTGTAAGAATATTGTCAGATTACCAAGTTGCACAGGTTTGCTTCTGTAGCCCAGTGATGTCTTAAAAGTGCACACAAAATAATGTGGCTTCCATTAAATGAGCAATGAATTAGTTTGCATGATATCAGAACTGTTTACATTTATTAATGTTTGCAGAGCATGTCAGTCAATACAAGACTGAGAAAACGTAAAATAATCGTCAGTACCAACACAATGCTGGATGATAGTACAAATTCTGACTGTTTAGTCTCCTCTTGAAGTGTGGTATTGTGGAAGTCAGCAGAAAAATATGAAAAAGTAATTTTGAGTCTTGATTTATTCTCAATGTCTTCCAACCAAAAACAAAAATCGAATGAATGACAACAGTTGGTGTCTTCATACCTCAGTTTCTCCCCTTCACAATAAAAGCATACATTCGGGTGTGAAATATATACATTGTATCCGCCACAGTATATTTTGGTGATCTTTCAATATATTCAATATTCCTTCATATACAAGGAATTATTATGTTTTGAAGAGATCTTAGAGAAAGTAGAGACATTTTCATATTCATTTATTGTTTGTCACGTTTTGATCAGGAAACGACACACCTAATGTTTTACAAACATCTGCATTGAGGACCCTGTTTGACTGTCACTAGTTAATCCAGGTCTTAATCCGGCTCGTTTTGTTTATAAGTTTATTTCCCTTCATCAACAGCTTGCAAACTGTTTTCCAGTAGAGAACACAAGGACAAATACTGTAGATATGGCTCATAGTCTGTTGGTGGTATCTGACAGTATAATGTGGGAACTTTTATTATTGTAATTTTAGCTTGTCAATTTGGATATCACCACCAACCAAGTTGGTGTTAATTGGCTGTTAACTTTATATTATTTAGATGAGATTATTTTTGCAGTACAATTTACCGACATTACTTAATATTCCTCTCTATTTGGACACGTAAACACCACAAGCAACACCATCAGGTATGTGCTTTAAATTTTATTAAATATGATGACACCAACCTCATTGTTTAGCGACACTTAAAAAAAAAGTTCAGAAAAAGTGCGTTTGCATTACAGGGTTTGAGTCAAAAACACACACTATGCTAGAAGTGTTAACAAGCAACACACACTACAGCAGGGGTGTCAAACTCAATTTCACCGAGGGCCACTTCAGCATATTGGCCACCCTCAACAGGCCACATTGACGGTACAAATCAGGAGTGCATCCCTGCTAAAACACCCCAGACAAAAGGTTGACTTCCCTCATTCAGTTCTGTAGAGGCTTATCAATGGTCCAGGTGTGTTAGAGAAGGAACCATCTAAAGTTGCAGATGGTAGCTCTGGAAAACTAGACTTGGGCAACCCTAGCATAAATGTATAAAAATACAATGTTAAAAATAAATTAAACATCTCACATAGTTGAATAACTGATTTTATGTATTGAAGTTTTAAATATTACATTTGAGTTTCCATGGATGTAAAATTACTGCTCAGTTTAAAAATTACAATATTTAAATCAGTGTTTAAAGGTAAGCAAACAAATAATAAAAACAAGTCACATGGGCAGACATTATAGACTTTACGCAAAGATTTAGTCTCAGAGGCAACTGAAATCAATTAATTAAAAATCCTTTCTGAATATCATCTCATGGACTCTGAACTAAATGCGTCTTTCTGACCGGGAGCTGACAGCGTGTTGAAGAGTTATGGACCGGACGGTTTGGAGCGTCTGGTTAGGAAGCGCATTACAAAGCTTTGGTTGAAATGGAGCGTTAAATTCAAGTCTCCATTACAGAGAAAACTGAAGAGAATGCAACGTTGAGGATCCATTTGAGGAGCCGGTACTTTATCTTGAGGAAATAAATGACAATGCAAAAGTTAATTAGACTGTAACATACGCAGTCCGCTGCTCAACCACTGCGGACGCGGCTCCGCCGCTGCGAAGAATTAAAAACCGCTGGAAGTAACTCATCCAGTGGATTTAACAAATGGAGCCTTCTGGGTTCACGTTACCCAGGAGATCGGCGCTCTGGAGGAGCTGCAGAAGTAACATCTGCGAAACTACGCAAAAAAAAAAAAAAAAAAAAAAAAATCCTGGTAAAAGCTCACACCGGACCGCACAGGGTAAAACACTCAGAGTTCAGTTGATCTGTGTGGATCAGACAGATCCAACTGACTGATGAATTAGTGCAGATTTTTCTGCAGATGGGAACCAGGAGGAAGTGCGTCCAGTGAAGTGATGCTAATTTAAGTGAAGTCGCTTAATTTAATTTATTAAAAGTTATTGGTTTTTGTCACTACGAGAAAAATGTAGATGCATTTATCTGCTTAATTTGTGATGGGATCTGTATTCACGGTGAATATTAACTAAACCGCATAAAATGCGACTAAATAGCCGATGTTAATATGATTGTAATTTCACGGATAAAAATAGTGCATGACCGATTTTTTTTATGTTGTTGATCAAGATAACGGATAACAAAAAAGTCTAGCGCGACCTGCCGCCCTGACACCAACTCACACATCTTCATTCACAGTCTTACTTGTAAATCGATTTTTCTTTTCTTGGACGTTTTGATGTTAGCTTGTCGATGTCTCAGTTTTATTCGCTGGGAAAATCAATAAGCAGCTTGAGGTGACTCTGCTGCTCTCTAGTGGCGAGAAGCCGTATTGTTGGCTGGTAACAATCGAAATGGATTGTGGGAGATGTAGTTTGTAGTCAATTCGTGCTCAAAACCTATTTTAAGTCAATCATTGGCCTATAAAATGCTGGGGCGAGCCACATAAAATGACATGGCGGGCCACATGTGGCCCACGGGCCTTGAGTTTGACACGTGCACTACAGGTACTTGAGAGTCAATTCCAATGTTTTTCTGATCAGTGCTCGTTACAAAAAGCAGAAACTATTCACTTATGTTTACAATGCGGTTAATCATGAGTTGAAATTAATTTATTCTGGTGAACCTGAATGTGAATGGGATTGTCTTGTTACTCATTGATCTGGTTATGCTCAAATGCGGTGTTTTCAAAGAGCACTGAATGCTCGCCATAGAAACTTGGTTTGAAACATAATTTTCACATGCAACATCAAACACATATGCGTCAAATGGGATTTATAGTAAAGTTTTGCAAACGGTTTTGTCACACAAGTAGCATTTTTCAGCAGGCATCGACACAGCCACCTGCAATTTAGAAACATCTGCGGTGCGCATAGGTTTCAACCAGTTAATTTAACCACCAGGTGTTATAGATTACATAACATCTGTCCAACAGGAGCAGTCCGTATAAATCTAAGGTTTACTGTTCCACTGATCGTTGCTAGTGATAGTGTGTGTGTCACGTGCCTGGTTCAGTTGCCACGATCCAGTAGGTTAGTTACATCATAGACTTCAATCTCTGCTACAATGACACGAGAACACTACATTAAATTCTGTTAATTAAAGTAGTATATAAACGTGGAGACTAAAGTAAATGGCTTAGAATAGCTGTATTCTGTAACAAAGACCAGCACTGACTCTGTCAGGGCAACCCAAATCAAACTTCCCGGGGCCATAGCTACAGTCTGTTAGCATGTGCAACCCGGCGGCTAACGACAGCCGACCGGCCGGCAGACGACTTTAGACAGAGGAAATAAAGAGGGAACGAAAAGAAACTTACCCAAAACGGATCCGAACTGTCCACACTGCAGAACCTTTCCAGTCCCATTCGCCGCCACGTTCAGATTCCCACAGTTTTTCTTAGTTTTTTATATTCAGCAGTTGTTTTGTAACCAGAAGGTAAACCTAATCTAAAGGTACAGCAGAAGGTTGTTGTCTTCTCATTTCTTCTTTTTGAGTAGTGAGAAAAGCAAAGTGCTGCCACCTACTGACTATCCAATTGCAGTGCACCAAGACGTTTCAATTCATTGTCTTCTTTTATTTGCATTTTCTACAAGTATTAGGGAAAAAAGTCTCAGGGAAGAAACATTATTTGTCTTTGTTTTGTTTTGTTGTTTTTATTCTACTTTAAAATAAAAACGGCAAATTCTGCTATCAACGTAAAAATAATTGTTACTTCAGATTGTCATAGAGTGTGCACAAGCATGGCAAAACTGGGCCACAGTTCTTGGTGCAAATGTGTTTCATAATAAACAAAATAAATATAAATATAAACAATAAAAACACAAACTTAATCCTTCAAGCAAACAATGTATTTAATCGGCTACTTTGTCCCATTTATTCATATCTACAATTAGAAATACATCTATTAAAAATGTGTCATTATGTTATACCACGGGGAGTGGAGAGAAGGGGATTGGAGAGCAGCTATATCACTGCAGAGAAAGGTTAGGTTCTGAGCTCAGTTGGATGGAAAGACATTGTGAATGGAGAAGTGTGCCACTGAAGGAGATGCTTGGTGCTGACAGAGGGCCATGCATGGAGTGGGAGATCAAATCAAATAAAATTTGATTTATATAGCATATTTCAGCAGCAAGGCATTTCAAAGTGCTTTACATCATAACAAAAACAAAAACACAAAGTCATGCAACATAGAATCAACAATCAAAACATTACATTAAGTCAAATACCATCATTAAATTTGTAATTGATTACATATCAAATACAACTCTAAACAGGTGAGTTTTAAGTTGAGATTTAAAGGCACTCAATGTTTCAGCATTTTTACAGTTTTCTGGACGTTTGTTCCACATTTGTGGTGCATAGAAGCTGAATGCTGCTTCTCCTCGTTTAGTTCTGGTTCTGGGGATGCAGAGCAGAACCAGAACCAGAAGATCTGAGGGGTCTAGACGGTTGGTACAGCAATAACAGAACTTTAATGTATTGTGGTGCTAAACCGTTCAGTGATTTATAAACTAACAACAGTATTTTAAAGTCTATTCTTTGAGCTACAGGGAGCCAGTGTAGGGACTTTAAAACTGGTGTTATGTGCTCTATCTTCCTGGTTTTAGTGAGAACACCAGCAGCAGCGTTCTGGATCAGCTGCAGCTGGAGGATTGATTTATTAGTCAGACCTGTGAAGACGCTGTTGCAGTAATCAATGCGGCTGAAGATAAATGCATGGATGAGTTTCTCTAGATCGTGCTGAGACATTAGTCCTCTAATCCTGGAGATGTTCTTCAGGTGATAGAAGGCCGACTTTGTGACTGTCTTAATGTGGCTCTGAAGGTTCAGGTCAGAGTCCATCACTACTCCCAGGTTTCGGGCTGATCGCTGGTTTTCAGTTGTAATAACTGAAGCTGTGCGTTGATTCTAGTTCGCTCCTCTTTAGGTCCAAAGATAATAACTTCAGTTTTGTTTCTCTTCAGCTGGAGAAAGTTTTGGCACAACCACACATTTATCTGTTCTAAGCATCTATTCAGTGATTGGATGGGGTCAGAGTCACCTGGTGACATCATGATGTAGAGCTGTGTATCATCTGCATAGTTATGGTAGCTGATTTTATTTCCTGTTATAACCTGAGCCAGTGGGAGCATATAAATATTGAATAAGAGGGGATTGAACTTTGGGGTACTCCACATGTAACCTTTAACCTCTCTGATGAGAAGTTTCCGATTGAAACAAAGAAATCCCTGTTCTTTATGTGAGATTCAAACCAGTTGAGCACTGGACCGGAGAGTCCGACCCTCCAGTCGATTCAGTAAAATGTCATGGTCAACAGTGTCAAAAGCTGCACTGAGGTCCAACAGAACCAGCACTGTGGTTCTCCCACAGTCCGTATTTAATATGGATGTCATTGTCATTGAACACTTTGATTAGGCCAGTCTCTGTGCTGTGGTGAGACTGGAAACCAAACTGGAAGGAGTCAAAGTGATTGGTTATTGTTAGGAAGTTATTTAATTGTTTAAAAACTGCTTTTTCAATAATTTTGCAGATGAATGGGAGGTTGGAGATCGGCCTGTAATTCTGCAGTAGTGATTTGTCCAGATTGTTCTTTTTTTATCGGTGGTTTGATAACTGTTGTTTTCAAAGCCTTGGGGAAAACACCTGAAGTGAGCGATGAGTTACTATTTGGAACAGATCATTAGCAACGACAGGCAGGACTTTCTTAAAGAAATGTGTGGGTAGGACATCTGGACACCAGGAACTGGAGCTTAATTGACTTATAATTTCTTCTAGGGTTTTATAATTAAGTAGTTGAAATTGGGTAATTTTTCCTGCATTTGTTTCGTTTGGGCATAGCATTGGATGTGCAGATTAATCCTCTGATCTTTTGAAATTTCTCTGAGAAGAAACTGGAAAATTTGTTGCAGGCATTAGATTGAAGTTCAGGTGGTAACGTCATAGGAGGGTTTGTGAGCCTGTCAACTGTCATAAATAAAGCTTGAGGATTGTTAAGGTTTTTGTTTGACATCTGGAAAGAAAGCCTTCCTTGCATGTTTTAGTGTTGAGTGATAGTTACGTAGTCTTTCTTTATAGATTCCATAGTAAACATGAAGTTGAGTTTTACGCCATTTTTGTTCAGCCCATATGGCAGAGTTGACTTGCAGATTGAACTGCTTGTGCATTTCTCCATGGAGATTTCTTCCTACCAAACACAACCTTCACTTTAATGGGAGCAATGTAATCAATGATATCTGAAAGTTTGCACTGAAAATCATCTACCAACTTATCTACATCATGATAGCTTAAGGGCGAGGAAGAAGAGTAGATTTGATTAAATGTTTCTGCTGTGTTTTCTGTGAAAGTACGTTTTGTGATAGTAGCTTTTTGTACAAGTGGGTGAACGGATAAAGAAATTTCAAAGATAACAGCGAAGTGAACCGACAGGCGACATCAGTTACAGAGACATTGGAAATATTCACACCCTTACTGATAACCAGGTCCAGTGTGTGTCCATGAGTGCGTGTTGCTTGTTTGACATGTTGTGTTAAACCAAAACTCTCAAATATATTACAGAGCTTTTTGCCTCTCTGTCTTGGGGGTTGTCAACATGAATGTTGAAATCAATGACAATTATTAAACAATCATAATCAATGCATATCGGAGATAGAATCTCATTCAAGTCCGTAAAGAAATTTTCCACATATGTTGGAGTTTTGTATAAAATTAGTGTCAAAGTTCATTTGTGGTCTTTTACCCCAATTCCAAGATACTGAAAAGACGTGAAATTACCCAAAGAAATTTTACTACAGTTTATGGTATTCTTAAATATTGAAGCCACGCCTCCTCCTTTTTTATGTTTTCTATTCTCACTTAAAAAATTGTATGTAGGAGGCGCTGATTCAATTAGTACGATTGTTCATTATTGTCATTCAGCCATGTTTCTGTCAGAAATAAAACATCAATATTATGCTCAGTGATTAAATCATTAATTAATAGAGCTTTAGCACAGAGAGATCTGGTATTTAAAAGAGCTAGTTTAAGTGACGTGGGGGCTGAAAGTTCTTCAGTCTCAGGTTCCTTTAGGCAGGTGATCAGGCTGAGGTTTGAATTAAGACAGCTGCTTTTCGTATTTCTGTTTTTTTGTAACTTTTCTTGTAGTGATCCAGACAGGTAATGTCCTGCTATGTAATGTCGGGGGGCCAGACACATTCTGGAGGAAGACAAGTGTAAGGATAATATCTGGACCCCGGTCTCAGACGTCAGAAACGCAGAGTGCTGGATCCTCAGGGAGGTCAGAGGCAGGTGGCTTAGATGAAGTGAGGTCTGCAATGGGAGCGCTAAGGAGAGACGTTCCGAGGTAAACCTATTCATTCAATCCATCTGTAAATCTGAGAAACTGGTCCAGAAGACATTTCTTCGTAGGTATCTTGTGAATGAGTGGAGGAGCAGGGAGGGAGGGGGTGGGGATGGAGGAGAGGAACCAGTTGCTCTGTCCCCAGTCGATGTTTTATCAGTTTGCTTTGGAATAGTTTGCTCCTGATACATGGAGGGTTCCATCCTAGTCAGACATCCTTGAGCCTGTTCTTCTGAATCGATGATCACATTGTTGTTCTTGTTGATAAAATGAAAAATATTTGCAGTGAGCAGCCTTATTCCATGTTTGTTAAGATTGCGTCCGCCTCTTCCAAAGAGGTGAAAGCGCTGCCAGTAGATCCAGAGGTTATCGATGAAGGTCACTGAGCTGGTAGAGCTCAGTGACTCTTCCAGCTCAGAGCTCCATTTGTTTATCATGTCCAGCCTGGAATGTTTTTCGTCTCCCCATTGAGGTGATGGAATTGGACCACTGAGAAATAACTTCATTTTTTTATTTTCCTATAGTGTCCAGAAGAATATTAAAGTCCTTTTACAGAATCTCTGATTTTTGCTTTGCCAGATCGTTGGCTCCAACAAACACAACTAAAGTCTCAGTATTTGGCTTATCAGTGGTTAGAGAGAGTAAATCAGATACAGTGTCACCAGGAAAAGAAACCACTCTTGTTTTCTTGGGATTGCAAACATGACTGATTCCATTTACTGTCTCATCTCCAACAATAAGCACTCTTAGCATACCTTCTGTTTTCCTGGTGGTCATTTTGTCCTTTGGAGCTTTGTGGGATGGATGTGTTGGTTTAGCCTCATTGTTGATGTTTGAAGGTGGGTTCTCACTCAGAGGCTCAGGATGGAGTACAGAAAATTCCCACGGAGTCAGAATATTTTGAGGCTTGGGCTGGTCGCTTTGTCCTTGGGAACGGGGTTGGTGTAGCCGTTTTGGTTTCAGCTGCTTGCTATTCTTTGGCGGAGCAGGTGTTGAAGTTGAAGGTGGGTTCCAGCTCAGAGCTGGAACCCACCCTGCTAGTTCTCCCTGTTAGAGAGAACTAACAGGGAGTTAGTTCTCCCTGTTAGTCGTCTCATGGGATCTGCAGTGTGAGACTTTTGTTTCGGCTTGGCGCCCTGAGCGTTCCAGGTGAGCTGCTTGGTGCAGGGTGTACGACCTCTCCGCTGATTTGAGAAAGAGTTGTTTCATTTCCACAGATAGCGTTTATCTCAAAGTTCACCTCCAGCCGTTGAATCTTCATTTCTGTAGACTGAAGTCTTTGTATAATACTGCTGGGGTCGAACGGAGGCATTTTGCCCTGGTTCAAAGGCAAAGATAAAACGCTGGATTATGTCAAGAAAAGGATGACAGCTTCACAACCATTCTCCTTCCACTCACCACCTTCACAGGGTTGCATAGGGGATGGCATCCTATTATTATTACTATTATCTTTCTAAAAATTCCAAACACCATTGAAGTTTGTCATTGCTGACAAAACTTGAAAGAGTTTAAGGTAAGGTAAGGTAATTTTATTTATATAGCACATTTTCAGCAACAAGGCAATTCAAAGTGCTTTACATGAGTTAAATGGAAATACAAACAAAATAACAAACCAAAGAAAAAGAGGAAAGGACACATTAGGGCAAATGGGAACATTCAGACATTCAGACAAAACAAAGGGGCAAAACAAAGACATGAGTGAAGGTGGTGACGTCAAAGGGCCATGAAGCCAGGTGGCTGTGGTCCCTGGCATAGTCTGACAGAGGTGTTTGTGATCAAGGAATGATGTCCTTAGGAGCGTTCAACTTCAAGGCTCTATGGAAAAAAGACAGGACAAAAACAGAGCAAGCAGGGCAGGCATGGGCAGGGAGGGAGCAGAGGACAAAAGTGTCCGCCTTCATTGAGAGGAAGAGAGAAAGATAGTGTAGTACTATATATATTCTCATCACACCACAGGTTTCTTACCATGTCTCATGACTGCCTGGATTTTGCAGATGTACTTCAATGTGCAGCTGTGCTTGGATCATCTCCATTTATTTTAGCTACTAATATATAAGATCTTTTACTTGTTGTGTTTTTTCAAAACCTGCATTGTTGCGTTTCAATGGGAATTGACCTTCCAGTTATGACAGAGGTCTGCAGCAACTATATTTCAGCTAGATTTATAGATTATGCCAGTCAACAGCAACAATTCTTTCAGAAAATTTAAACCTGTATTTCTGTTCTCTAAATTGCAAAGCATTAGAAATGTTTGGGGTTTCTAATAAAATGAAGAACCGTGAAGTTATTTAAATCCTACATTAATAAGATTTTTGGGACTTAATTTTTACACCTGTGGAATATTGGCAAAATTAGAAATATATAGAAAAGGACTAACACTAAAAAACTAATCTATGTATTTGTTTCTTCAAGAATATACTACTGAAATTCTTTGCCATCAGGAAGTCCACAAAATGCAGATATTAGCCTTTAGCTGATCAAAAACAAAGATCATATTTCTCCTGTTTTAGCTTCTCTTCATTGATGATGTTGATGTTAAATTTAGGAAAGAATTTAAAATTCTCCTTCCCACATAAAACCATTATTAATCAAGTTCCATCATACATCAGATTGTTCTATATTCCTAACAGAACAATTCACTTTCATACCACAGGTTTACTAGTGGTTTCTAAAGGTTCTAAAAGTAGAATGGCAGATCTATTAGTTATCAGGCTCCTCTCCTGTGAAACCACCTCCCAGTTTTAGTCTGTGAGGCAGACACCCGGTCTACTTTAAAAACTAGACTTAAAGCTTTCCTATTTATGGTTAAACTGGCTCAGTCACTTTTCTGAGAAAGTATTCTTAGATCAGTGCTTCTATTTTCTGTGTACATCTTCTGTCTTTTAAAATCCCAAGTTGGTCACGCCAGATGGCTCCTCACACCGAGTTCCCCAAACTCCTATTATGATCATTATGAATTTACATATTCAGTAATTTAGAATATATGTTCCAATGAATCTTGTCAGATTAAAAGTACTTTTTGAAAAAAAAAAAAGGCAAACTGCAACAGATGTTAAACATACTTTTCATTAAGCACAAATCTCTGTTTTTACAAATAGATTTTTATTGGTCTGATGTAATATTGAAATGTCAAATGTGTTCAAAATGTGTTCAAATTAACAAGTGTAATTTATAGACTTTCAATAGGGCTGTGGAGAGACCTTTGGAGGGGCAAGGGCTCACAGTTAAAAAGGGGCACATTGAACAAAATCTTAAGACACTGTACAACAATATATCAACAATCCATATTAATCAAGAGTCTAATATATTTTTAAAGGTTTTGTTGGCTCTAGTGGCCTTTATTTGAAAGTAGTTTGACAGGAAAGAGGGCAATGAGAGAAGGGGAACATATGCAGCAAATGTTACCAGACCTGGAATCAAACCTGTGACCACAAGGACTAAGGCAATACATGGGTTGTGCTTTGCCCCTGCACCACCATGGTACCCCAAGAGTGTAATATTTAATCGGATCATACTGTATCATTGTCATGTGGGGACAATGAAAAGCACATTTAGTCTATGCTTTCCCTGATCAATATAATGTTGCTGTTTCTGCTGTTGGCAGTGCTAGAGGGCTGTGTTGATCTGAAACTGTAGTTTTTAGAAAAACCAGGCATTTAGTCCACCACTGGGGCAGCCTGATAAAAATTAAAGTCAGAAGTTTTCTCAGCAGCCGAACTATTTCTGTGTTTAGGGGCCAGGAGGTTTTTTCCCCCTCTATTACAAGGACAATTATAAACATAAATAGAAACAGTTTTACAGTTTTTCTAATTTTATTCACAAACAAGTGTGTGTAAAAAAAAAAAAAAAAAAAAAAAAAATATATATATATATATATATATATATATATATATATATATATATATATATATATATAAAATTCCCTTCTCACCCTCCGTGGGTGGTCTCTCTTTCATCCTCTGAGCTCGGGTCCTCTACCAGAGGCCTGGGAACTTGAGGGTTCTCCTCCAGTATCTTGGCTGTGCCTAGAACTGCACATTTCTGGACTGAGATGTCTGATGTTGTTCCTGGGATCTGTTTGAGCCACTGCTCCAGTTTGGGGGTGACTGCCCCGAGGGCCCCGATGACCACAGGCACCACTGTGGTCTTCACCTTCCAGGCCTTCTCCAGTTCCTCTCTGAGGCCCTGGTATTTCTCCAGGGCCTCAGAGATATATATATCTCTGATCTGTCTGCCTATCTATCTATCTATCTATCTATCTATCTATCTATCTATCTATCTATCTATCTATCTATCTATCTATCTATCTATCTATCTATCTATCTATCTATCTATCTATCTATCTATCTATCTATCTATCTATCTATCTATCTATCTATCTATCTATCTATCTATCTATTCCATTGAAGGCCATTGCGTGGCCTTCAATGGAAGAGATGAAGGCCACGGATGTTAAGACTCGGAAACTACTAACCATGCATGGAGGGTTCCACCCCAAATCCAGCACACTGAGACTGTACACGAGCCGTAAGGAAGGAGGCAGAGGACTAGTGAGTGTGAGAGCCACTGTCCAGGATGAGACATCCAAGATCCATAAATACATCAAGGACAAAGCCTCAATGGACGATGTGCTCAGCGAATGTCTCAGACAATGGGGAACAGAGGACGAGGTCCTGGAGGAACCATCATGGGAGGACAAGCCCCTACATGGGATGTACCACCGACAAATAACTGAAGTGGCTGATATCAGGAAATCCTACCAATGGCTGGAGAAAGCTGGACTCAAGGACAGCACAGAGGCCCTCATCCTGGCCGCCCAGGAACAGGCCCTAAACACCAGAGCAATAGAAGCTCAGATCTACCACACCAGACAAGACCCAAGGTGTAGGTTGTGCAAGGAGGCCTCTGAGACAGTCCAGCACATAACAGCAGGGTGCAAGATAGGGTTAGATAGGGTTATATAAAAATATATATATTTATATATATATATATATATATATATATATATATATATATATATATATATAAAATAAAATAAATTCCCTTCTCACCCTCTGCGGGTGGTCTCTTTCATCCTCTGAGCTCTGGTCCTCTACCAGAGGCCTGGGAGCTTCAGGTTCTCCTCCAGTATCTTGGCTGTGCCTAGAACTGCACATTTCTGGACTGAGATGTCTGATGTTGTTCCTGGGATCTGTTTGAGCCACTGCTCCAGTTTGGGGCTGACTGCCCCGAGGGCCCCGATGACCACAGGCAGCACTGTGGTCTTCACCTTCCAGGCCTTCTCCAGTTCCTCTCTGAGGCCCTGGTATTTCTCCAGTTTCTCGTGCTCCTTTTTCCTGATGTTGTGGTCACTTGGTATTGCTACATCCACCACAACGGCTTTCCTCTGTTCTTTATCCACCACCACAATGTCCGGTTGGTTCTCCATTACCATCTTGTCTGTCTGGATCTGGAAGTCCCACAGGATCTTAGCTCGGTCATTCTCCACCACCTTTGGGGGTGTTCCCCACTTTGACCTCGGGGCTTCCAGTCCATATTCTGCCAGGATTTGGGCATCCAAAAGCCTCCATCCACTGGATATTTAGAATTTTTTAAAGCTTTCACACACAAAACATTGATAACTCTAACTTTTACACACACTAAAATGATAATAGAAAGTAGCAATAAAAACAGGATCTGGTCCTCAGGTGTAGTAATAAAAAGTGAATTTATTTAGAATAATTCTCTATCCTTGGGTTACTCTGGGTCCTTCAGGCAATGTTCACAAACCAAAGTTTATATTGTTTCACAGATTGACATGGCAAATACAAAACCTGTATAATAAGTTAATATAAACTGTATGTTAAACATACAATCTAAACATACAGTACAGTCTAAACATGTTTGTTGCTTTGCCTGCACAATTTCTGGTTTATCTAATAATCTAATAAGATGAAGTGCAAATTGCAATCAGGTAATGGTGAATTTAAGGGTCAAGCTTAAGTTGCAGAAATAACTGAAGCAGCTCCATTTCCCAAAAAGGATACATGTACATTGGTAAGGAAAGAAGGTCATGTTTTCCTTAGATGCATTAGCCTTTTGGGGACCTCAACAATGTTTTAGTTATACTGCAAATTTTAGGATGTGAAAGGTTTAGATCAGAAATGTCATGGTAAAGATTAAAATTGTTAGCTAAAAGTACAATATGCAGCATAAGATTAACATTTATTCTGATAGAACAGTTTATAATATACTGCCTCAAATTGTAGTGAAAATATATTATTATTTGTACAAAGTTTTGAAAACCTTCCATTTCAATATTGTGTGGCTCTTAGTGTTGGTCCATCATGTAAAATTCCAATTAAATAGATTCAAATTTGTGGGTGTAATTTGACAAAATGTGAATTCATAGGTTAGGGCTAGATATACCAGGAACCACACTCTCACTTTTCAGCATTTTATATCGAATGCATTGATCACTAAGCATATCTTTTAGATTTTTACTAGATATAATTCAGAACAAATTAAAAGTAACATTTTAAAAGTATGGATTGACAAGTAACAATAGTAAACACATATATTATTGCTTATTTTCAGTTTTTGTTCAGTCATTATTAATCAAATGTATAGGGTACTCAAAAAAAGAAAATGAAAGTGAAATGTATTAGTTGGGCCACATGGTGGCAACATATGGTTGGCCTCAGTTATCATCATCAAAGACGTCAGCTACAGTCCTGTGGGTACAGAGAGAAGAGTTTATAAGCTACAGGTTAGAAATACTTCAACAGAACTGGTCAGAGTCTACAGTTAGGGTAAAAAGAAAGTACATCCCCTTTAAATTCTTAGGTTTTTGTGCCGCTTTATTTTTTGGACCTCACCTAATTTTTCCTTGGATTTTCAATGAACAAAAAAAAAACATGTTAAAATTTACATTTTGAACACACAAGGTTTTATTTGAATAATACTTCAACCTATTAAACATCAGATCATGTTTCACATGAGAACCCAGAATTGGTGAAAGGGAGTACTTTCTTTCTGGTGTGACTGTCAATCAGACCTACTTGTAAATTGATCCAGTTACTTCATCAACTAGTCCTCCTGGGGTAAAAAGGGACAAAGAAAAGTAACAGCAAAGGCAAAAAATTCTGGTTATACAGAACAACATTGTCTTTGCAATGTTGACCTGCTGTCATGCATACCATATGTTGTTTCAAGAGTCTTTGAGAACTTGGAAACGTGCCATATAAATAAGATGTATTACTATTTACATAATCTGCATGTCATATACATTTATGGCGTTTCATGATTTTTTTTCCTAGTGAAATGATTATGATATCAATATTTCTATCAATTTTAATTCATTTAAAAGAAAGGAACTGTTCACTTGCTGGAATTTTTGTGGGTTTCTTATAATCCAAATAGGCACAAATATAAACAAACACCCCCACTAATATTTGATGAAATGGTTATTAGCAAATTGCAAAGAAACATCTAGCTTCTGCAATAACCTTGGCTGGGTAGTTGACCACTCCTCAACTTTTCATGTAAAATATGGGCTTTTAAGCATAGCACATAGATTTTTAACATGACTTGGATAAGAGCTATTCCAGAAGTTTCAATTTAGCCTGCTTTATCCATTCCAAAACCAGTGTAAATGTCTGTTTTGTTATGATCCACCCAAAACACACTTGAGGTCATGTAAGTTATTATATTTTCATATATTTTATTAAATTTTCTCACATCTGAACATTGCAAACAAGCACTTATGCACACTTACATTCACTCACACACCCATAACTTAAAGAGATCCAAGTTACAAACCCTTCAGCTATAACTTGATCAACTTTAAATTACAAAAAGCAAAAAGGGGCTCTTATACATTCACAGGCCAAAGGGTTAAAAAAGGGGGAACAAAATTCAAGCAACTTCTTCAAACTTGAAAAGCAAAGAAACTAAAAAATGGTATCACTAAGCAAATTCAAATGACATAATTATTGATGACCACAAAATGATTGCAAACATATGTGAAACTTTTTACAAATCATTGTATGAGTCTAGACATTCTCCTGAAACAATTGGTGACCAAAACAAAGTATTATGTGACTCTCCAATCACACATGATGAAATTAAAGAAACTGTTAAGATTCTTAAATCAAATAAATCCACTGGTACAGATGGACTTACATCACAGGGTTTCCGTCAGCCCGCCAAGCTTTTAAATCACCGCCAGGCTTGCTTGATTTTGGTTTTAGAAAAATAGTAAAAAATAAAAATAAAAACTTTTTTTTTAATATATAAAACCAGATTGCAAGTGTCTCTGTTGCTCTGAGTGTTTCACTGGTGGAACAGCTTTATTTCTAAAGGATAAGTTTATTATTGATGCATTTAAAGCCAGGAGAGCGGACCAATCACACAGCTAGCACCTCTGCGCATTGCCTCGCACGCTGCCGCTGCTTTAACTCTGAAGGATTGCACATGCCTCCTTTCACTCAAACTGGACACAGGCACAGAGGAATCTGAACCGCAGGAATAACTTGTAGTCGCGCTTTCAGAAGTGCATGTTGAGGGAGTGTTCAGAATGGTTAATCTCTGTGAACAAAGCAAGGGCGGCTCAAGGCCTAAGCAAACTAAATGGCCTTTTAGGGTCCTGGGGCCGCTAGGTGCTAAGTGGAACAGATTTATTTTTTTTTAGTAATTATTTCAATGTGATTATATTAACAATAACACATAAATTCATTATAAAGTTGTGATTTTATTTTACAATAATATATATTTGATCATGTATGTAGAAATATTTCTTATATGGGCAAAAAGAAAAGTTAAAAAATAAATTGCTCTTGGGGACCCCTGGTGGCCGCGGTAGGTACCGCACGGCACGGTAATATGAGCTGCTCTGCAGTGCGCATCCAAAAACCAAATCACCGGCTTTTTTGCGACATCATAATGTCGCAAAAAAGGACTTATCCTTCAGGGAGAGAGAAAAGAAAAAAGAACAGAAAAAAGCCAAGATAAAAGTTTGTTTTCATGGGTCTTGGAAATGTAATGTTTATCAAAAAGATTTGCTGAGCTGCTAATAGAAACTTAGCTTGAACAGTCCAGTTCAACAGCCAAACATTTATGCTAGAATGTTTGTATTAGTGTGAAACTGAGCTTTAATTTTAACCTGTTGTTCACAGGTTGTCATTCACAATACAGGGGTGTCAAACTCCAGTCCTCAAGGGCCGCTGTCCTGCAGTGTTTAGATGTGCCACAGGTAAAAAACAGTGGAATGAAATGGCTTAATTACCTCCTCCCTGTGTAGATCGGTTCTCCTGAGCCTTGCTAATGACCTGATTATTCTTTTTAGGTGTGGTGCAGCAGAGGCACATCTAAAAGTTGCAGGACAGCGGCCCTTGAGGACTGGAGTTTGACACCCCTGTCACGAGAGGACCCAAATTTGGGTCCTCTCGTGACAGACAGGTTAAAACAGTTGTCTCATGACTGGCCTGATTTGTTTTTGAGGGCTTTTTTGGTTTCAAAAACGACGTGTTTGATAAAGTTTGATAAGAATAATTAAAACTTCTCAATGTTTCTAGCAAAATGTTTTTGGTAACACTTTATTTGAAGAGGGGTGAATAAGACTTAACAGTCACTTGTGCTGTCATGAGACCATTATAATTGTGACATTATCCTCCTCTGTTAAAGTGTATCACAGTAAACTGGAATTGAAGATGTCATTGAGTGTCATTACTCTATTGCTTTAATGACGGAGTCATGAACATTTCCAGTTACCTCAAGTAATTGAGGTTCACTTTACTTGAGGTAACTGGAAATGTTCATGACTTGTTAAATCCTGTCTTATAAGGATAACATTTTAAAATTCACCTGTTATTACATTCATGACAAGTTATAATTTCTTGCTTAATGTCAAGTTGTCATAACAAAGACATTTTGAATAATGTCAACTTTGTATTAAAAGTGTCATGATTTACTGAATGACACTTTATGACAACAGTCATAAATATTCATGAAGACTTATTGATGTTCATGACAGGGGTTTATGAAATGTCATGTCAGTCTTATTCACTCCCCTTCAAATAAAGTGTTACCATGTTTTTTTATCAGGTTGCGTGGGTACTACATTGACATATCAATGAGCAACTCCAAGCTGTAGTTAGTTTGCCGCTGAGCATGATCATTTATATATCTAAAACAAACATTATTTTTACATCAACTTCTAAGTAATGTGAGACTTCTCCAATTAAAATTATTTGAAGGCTCAGAATCAGCCCAGTACCGGTTCACATTCTCAAGTGAGAAAGACTCACCTGGTATAAACAAAATTTTTAACTATTGTAATTACACATAAGAAAAAAATAATTTAATCAAAGTATGTCATGAATATGTGTGTATGTACACCATCTTAAGATGGGGTGCACCGATTGCAGTTTTCTGGCCGATCCCTGATTGATTTTGGCCAATACCAATTGTTTTTTGTCTGAAATGTCGCTAAATGTAGCAAGAAAGTCGCTGAGTTGGTAACAGTGGGGTCTCTATTAACTGCAAACATGTGGGCCGGCCCTTTCCCCCCCATCTACTTTAGGACAGCTTATCAATGGACCAGGTCTTTAAATGAGCTAATCAACCACCACGAGTGTTCAGGCGATCACTTCTTAATGACCACAAAATAAACATCAAGCCTGAAAATTCAAAAGCCATAAAACTGTAACGGACAGAATGTTCTGTTTTGATATTTCTTCATACTTTGTGTGGGAATTATTTTAGTGCATTTTTTTATGTTAATTCCTAATACATTTGAACTTAATCTTTGCTCTTTCAACTCCTGGAGCTGTTATCTGATGGTTGCCATGGCAATGAGTCTACATCCAGAGAGAATTCATAGTTTAGATATTCAAACATCGGCACTTTTCGCATCTTTAATGTAGGCCACATATTTAAAAAATTGGATCAGCAATATGGTGACTATAACTATTATTTGTAACAGATTACTACTCATCCAGCATTGGAACAGTAAATAATTTTGTGGACATGACTAATGGTGTCCGCCGTCCACAGGTGGACATCAATGGCTTTTGGAGCAAATAGGTGATGTCCAATCCAGTAACATATATTACATATGTAATATATGTTACATATACAGTAACATATATTTCTGCTAGGAAACGCAATCTCCTCCACCTCCTTCCTGAATTACTATTACTGGTTAAAGTAATGCACCGTTCTGACCAAAAACAACAAATCAGAACTAGTAGGACGCTCTTAGCGCTGTCAATTAGCCTCATTCACTCACTGCTAAATGTGCTAATGGTGGAGAAACAACTTATCATTACAAGAAACCATTTATCTGCCATCATTGGTAGCTATGCTAACTAAACTGAGCATTCACAGTTTGAATCAGCACAGCTCTGTGCTATGCTAGCTGCAGCACGGCACAAATCGAGGGGGGGAAGGATGAGCAGCACCACATTGTGATTGTGATTGACAGCACTATAACTCTCCTGTCTCTGACTGGTTGTTTCTAGCACTGGGAGAAAGAAGAGGAAATCCCAGGTTTCACTAAATTTAACACAGAAGTTGTTAGAGGTGCTGATGGTTTTAGTAAGAAAAGGGGCCCCCAAGTCAGATTCTGCACCGCAGAGAGATGCGCAACAAACGGGAGATTTAATTCAATGCTGCTAATGTGATTTTAGTAGCTCTTCCATTTTGTGTCTGTTGAGTTTTTATTAAGCGCCACAGAAACTATTCTGGTTGGTCGAGTTTTAAGGGACAAGTTTCTCAGATCTCCACGCAGCCGCGCGCATTAACTCTATCTAACTAAGTGGACAAAGCATTTGGTATGGTTTGGTGCATCATGTAACCGGAAAAATTATTACCAAAAAGTAATTTAAAAATAATATAAAACTAGTGTGATACGTGACTACTAAGAGAGCACGAAAGTTCCTTTCTGGGCTGAATCTGCATGATGAGGTTAGCGCTGGTTCATTAACCGCTAACTCACCGGCCAACCGGAACCAGACATAAACTTGAAGGGAAGACAGAACCACGCGTTGGGCAGCGTGTTGAGATGTAAACGCCACATAATTTTTTGTTCACAAATATAAATCATTCTCACCGCTCACTCAAAGCAACTCTGAAAGCGCGAAAAGTTATTCCTGCAGTTCACGAGCTGCGCAACCAGAGCTAAGGCGGTTCGTTTTAAGCTCTTACCTAGATATAATCATAATTTCTTACAGGGGGTTGATGTAAATATCCAGACAGGTCAGCTTGTGTCCAGTTTGAGTGACAGGAACTTCAGAGATAAAGCAGCAGCAGCGCGCGAGGCAACGCGCAGGGGGCCAGCTGTGTGATTGGTCCGAGCGCAGCCGGCTTTAAATAAACTTTAAACCTATAATTCTTTTAGAAATAAATGTCCTCCGCAAGTGAACCTCTCACAACAGAGACGCTTGCAATCTGGCTTTATGATTAATAAAATAAAATAAAATATAATAAAATAAAATAAAGCGATCCCCCTCCCCACCCAATTATTAATTTTTCTAAAAATAAAATCAAGCAAGGCTTAGCCTGGTGGGGAGCCTAGTAAAGAATGGCGGCCGCCAGGCTTATAATACACTGTGGGAAACCCTGCTGTATAATGATGTATCTCCCATACAGACCTTTGATTGACCTTATAGTTTGAAACGATATTGACTTCCCACAGTCCAAAAACATGACTGTCAGGTTAAATGGTCTCTCTAAATTGTCCCTAGGTGTGAGTGTGTGCATGGTTGTGTGTCCTGTCTGTCTGTGTTCCCCTGCAACAGACTGGTAACCTGTCCAGGGTGACCCCGCCTCTCACCCAGAACATTAGCTGGAGATGGGCACCAGCACCCCTCCCAACCTAACTAAGGGACAAGGGTGTACAGAAAATGGATGGATGGATTGCTTCCTTATTCTTTTGAGATTCCAGCTTGTAATATTAATATTTAAAATATTTATTTTCAGATTGTTCAATTTGTTGTATACTAAAATAATGTAACCAATGATTGTTCTGAAGATGCGAAGCAGCCAAAACTTTTTCTTGGTCTGCAGCGTTCTTTATTTTACACTTTCATTGTGCAGTCGGTGAAACATCTGGCCTCCTCTTGAACTTTTTTCGAATTCGTAAGTTTACAGATATTTGGTCTGTATCAGATATTATTTTTTAAACCTTATGACTTGGATCAAACTTTTTGGGTTTCATTCCACAAGCTTCTCACAATAGTTCCCCACAATATGATGCTGTCACCCCCATGGTTCTCTGCTATCTCTGTAATTATGCTTTAGTTTAGAGTGCTGGAGGAAAAAGTGACTACTTCTTCTTGTTCTGCTACATTATTTGCTTTCTTTGCTGTTATTTCAGTTTTCATGTAGTTACCTATGTTTTTTTTCTCTTGTTAAGAAAATAGGGAAAATAAGAAAATAAGCTAGTTTTAAAACTTAACATGTCTTGATTCAAATAGCCTATTTGTGGTTTTAAAATCAGTAACATATTCTGGCTTTTTGACCTTTATGTTACCTGTAGTTAGAGCAGATGGTTTGCTAAGATCATTTGAACTGTCTTTTGTCTGTGTGGGAAAACAATCAGGAGAAGTTCTAGCTTTTCACACTCATCTGTGAAAAGCCGTAAACACAGCAGGAGTTCCTGGCTTTAGAAAGAGGGTCAGAGAAAGCTCCTGGTTGGATGAGCAAAGATACGCCTTATTTGAATAAATTAAAGATAAGAATACGCCTTCACTATAAAACTTTCTACACAGAAGTAACAAATTAGATTTGCTCTTGCTATTCTCCAAAGACGTCTTTGGACGTCTTTGCTTTTCTTTCTTTCCTTCTTCTTCTTTCCATTTATGTCAGGCAAATGAATGTATGTCTCTGTTGTTCTGCAGTTTCTGTTGTAATTGTATGTGTTGTCTTCTATTGGATTAAACTGAAATTCTGTGACGTTTGCACTCATTGTTGTTTTTCTGTGGCTACATGCGGCCCGCCAGGAGGACCCAGGATCATAAAGGAAGAGAGAGAGCCAAACTTTTTCCAAAATTAGCTAAATCAGAGAAATCTTCCTTAACACTCTTCATGACTCCTTCCTGACTTACTGTTTCCAACAGCTTAACATTCTCATTTAGATACTGCACTTTGCCTTGTCGTTCAGTGTTTAACCCTGTCTCCAAAACTATTGGCTAAGCTTTTATTGCGACTAATGAATCCTCAGTGTGATGATGCTTAGATTTTTAATCAGTTTAAATAACAAACTGATCTTGACAACAGTATTTTATCACTAGAATTAATTGGAATGTATGATTATACTGAATTAACTTTTTTTTATCAGGTGCCTTGGAACATTTATAAATTAATGCTATAAAAATAAACTGAAATGAACTAAATTCAAATTTAAGAAGTTGAATGTTGTTTCATCATGCCACTCTAAGAGCTGAAATGCATAAATATCTCAAAGTTAATATTACATTCATCTCGTTTATAAATGCTCTTGAGTGTCACATTTGACTTGATGCATAATTGTTCACATGAACATTTTCTCAATAGGTTTTACTTGAACTTTTTCTAATGTAATAGAATTTTGGGGATAAATTAAGCAGAAACTAATTGTCCTTTAATGTAATACTCACCAGGCTTGCAAACAGTTTCACAAAGAGGACATATGTTGCAGTAAGTGCACATCTGTGGAAAAAAGAACAGATAGGATTGACTGACTTTGCAATGGGTACCATCTGTTTTCTCTCTATGTTTGTTTGAAACTTTCTTCCCAGATCCCAAAGATATGCATGGGAAGCAAGATAGACAACAGCTAATGTTTTTTTTTTTTTTTTGTTAAAGCCTGTACTCATTCAATCTGTCTCTCTCTCTGTGTCAGTCTCTGTTGTGAAATTATCTGTGCAGATGTTAATCTGTGGAACATCCAGTACTAACAAGTAATATGAATTCCTGCACACTGTGATGTAAAAATATGTTCTAAAAGCATAAGCAGCCCATGAACATATCCCATTTTGTCATGCCCCACAAACCTCAATTTACAACAAATTAAATAGGTGTTTTAAGTCACAGAGCAACACAGAGTATTGCATGTTTGTAAAGAGGAACAAATATATTTTACAAAAAACAACAACCATGGAGGGTGGTGTACATATGTTTTCAACTTCTTCTACTCAAATAACAGAGCAACCAATAACCATAAGAAGCCAGCTTTCTACACTGCAAAAGCAAAAATTCTTAAGTATTTTTGGTCTAGTTTATAGTGAAAATATACCGTATTTTCAGGACAATAGAGCGCACCATACTATAAGCCGCACCTACAATTTAAAAAGAAAAAAAAGAAGAAGAAGAAAAAACTGGTATCTCCTTTTTCACAAGGACACAGCAGAGGACAGCAGAGGGCTGCAATAAATCTACTGGATTTATTAAGGACTCAGCCCTCCGTCTCCAACTACGAACCATGGTTTCATTCACGCTGAGCTTAGTAGAGCAACTCTATTTCCCTCCTGTACTGCCAGATCGATACTCCTGAACGTAAAAGCTGCATCATCTGAGTTTGAAGAAATTTCTCCATCGTGTCTGCTGCTAGCATGTGCTTGTTCTAAATCAGTGTTTCTCAACTTTTTTTGGAAAATATATTCTTATTCTTTGCCATTTTCTAGTTGTTAAATATTCCACAAAATGAGCAGATAAAAGATGAACAACATGCCAGTTTAAACTTTGAACTATTTGCAAAACGACTGAGCTCTGCAACATTAAAACATGGATAGAACTGTCCCTACATTACTCATAGCTCTTCTTTTCTTCAGTGTTTCTGTCGGTTTCTGGTGGTGCAGCTCTGTGCTGCCTTCAGGAGAATGGGACATCAGAGTATCATCCATAAAATTTCACCCACATGGCATTTATTGTGCAAACTAGAGCTTTCAGGAGGGGCATCACTTATCGTTTATTGATGCTCACCATCATTAATCTTCACTCATCAACTGCTGCGCCGCCTAATCGTCATGTTTCACATCATGTGTTGATTTTTCGATGTTCAGCGTCGGATTCTCTGTTTTTATACCATAATTCACATCTAGTTCGTCCCTCCGTTTTATGTCCCGGTTCTCCTGTTTCAGAGTTTTGCGCAATGTGCGCGTCGTTTTTTGTTTGTTTGTTTGCTTTTTTCTTAACCCCCGAAGGGGGTATCGATGGGGAAAAGGCAGACTGACATAAACCTTTTGAAATAATGGAAACAATTTCGGTATTTTGATTATTGAAATTTAAAAATGCTGTGTTGTTCTATCACCCCCGTTTCATACCGGACCACTTACAGCTCCGGTGTTAATGCTATAAAATGAACGCTCTCTATCGTGGTATCACTATGGAGGGATTTCTTTATTTAAATGGGTTCATTTTTCAGAGGGACACACAGTGAGGGTATCGTGATTTTAGTAATTACATGTTTATAAGAGCGATTTTATGTTGTCCTTTCATGGAAGCGGGCAGCTTTCAAACGGAAATAAAACACTTTTTAATATAAGTTACTGCTTTGACATGATCACAGACCTGACAAAACATATAAAAATACCAGACAAAGTGAATCACAGCAACGTCATCAGCCGGTGAGACGCTGAACTGATGCGGTGAAGCTACTAATAGCAGGAGAGGAGCTGCGCCAAAAGCTACAAACACTGAGGAGAAGAAGAGCTGCCATCGATACAGTTGCAGCCAAGCATGATTTAATGTTACACAACACAGTTTTACCAAGAGGAAGGAGGTGTCGGACAGCAGCAACACTGAGAGCTGGGTCTCTGACAGCAGCGAGATATCTGTGTCACAAACAAGCATAAGAGAACCTAGATACCCTACAGAAACTTTTAAAACTTTTTAGAACAAACTAAAGAATTCAGAGGAGTAAAAATCTAAAGTTATTTTCCTAATTTGAGATTATTACAATTACAACGACACCAATTACAACGGCTGAGTGAAGTACCATCAGAAAGTCTCATTGAAGATGTGAATGCAGCATTGAGAACGATCCCTACCAACACCATAACTGAAACCAATGAACTGATATACAACTGAGCATCAGTGATCCTTGAGATGCTTGGCTATAAGAGCAACCATGAGACCCAATATCCACCATGGAAAAGACGGTTAGAGGCTAAGATCAAGATAACAAGGAGGGAAGTGAGCCAACTGTCAGAGCTCCTAAGGGGTGCAATGAAAAGATCAATACCCAAGAAGTACAGCCAGATGCCCATACCTGAAGCACTCGAAACTGGCAGGGTACTAACAACAGAGCAGACCCACCAAGGCTGGAGACTGAACAATACTGGAAAGGCATATGGGAAAGGGAGGCGTCCCACAACAGCACCATGGTGGACAGCCCCATGAGCGACTGGCAGCTCAACTGAACCAGCTGCTACAAAATGGGACTCAACCTGAATGGTTAACTGAAGGGCGCACAATCCTGATCCTATCCTTACCCTAACTATCGGCCGATAACCTGTCTCTCACCCGAGACTGCAAAAGCCGACACACCAACCTGTGCACCGCTTGGATTGATTACAAGACAGCCTATGACTCAATGCCACACACTTGGATCATTGAATGCTTAGAGATGTACAACATCAATAGGACTCTAAGAGCCTTAATTGCAAACTCGATGGGGCTGTGGAAAACCACCCTTGAAACCAACTGCAAACCACTTACACAAGTGTCCATCAAATGTGGCATATACCAACGAGATGCTCTGTCCCCTCTGCTGTTCTGCATAGGCCTGAACCCCCTCAGCCAAATGTCATTCGGACTAGAGAAGTGTGGTCGGATGGTTACAAAGAGAGGGAAGGTACCTGGAAATACCACAAGCAAATGGCAACCTCGATGAGGTCACAAGGAAAGGAGCTACAGCCAAATACCTCCAATGAATAAGGCAAGTCCTGAGAAGCCAGCTCAACGGCAAGAACAAGATCCGTGCAATAAACAGCTATGCCTTACCAGTAATCAGATACCCTGCCGGAATAATTAGCTGGCCAATGGAAGAAATGAAGGCCACAGATGTTAAGACTCGGAAGCTACTAACCATGCATGGAGCAAATCCAGCACCCTGAGACTGTACACAAGCCGTAAGGAAGGAGGCAGAGGACTAGTGAGTGTGAGAGCCACTGTCCAGGATGAGACATCCAAGATCCATAAATACATCAAGGACAAAGCCTCAACGGACGATGTGCTCAGCGAATGTCTCAGACAATGGGGAACAGAGGACGAGGTGCTGGAGGAACCATCATGGGAAGACAAGCCCCTACATGGGATGTACCACCGACAAATAACTGAAGTGGCTGATATCAGGAAATCCTACCAATGGCTGGAGAAAGCTGGACTCAAGGACAACACAGAGGCCCTCATCCTGGCTGCACAGGAACAGGCCCTAAACACCAGAGCAATAGAGGCTCAGATCTACCAAGGTGTAGGTTGTGCAAGGAGGCCTCTGAGACAGTCCAGCACATAACAGCAGGGTGCAAGATGCTGGCAGGGAAAGCGTACATGGAACGACATAACCAAGTGGCGGGCATAGTATACAGGAACATCTGTGCAGAATATGGACTGGAAGCCCCGTGATCGAAGTGGGGAACACCCCCAAAGGTGGTGGAGAATGACCGAGCTAAGATCCTGTGGGACTTCCAGATCCAGACAGACAAGATGGTAATGGAGAACCAACCTGACATTGTGGTGGTGGATAAAGAACAGAGGGAAGCTGTTGTGGTGGATGTAGCAATACCAAGTGACCACAACATCAGGAAAAAGGAGCACGAGAAACTGGAGAAATACCAGGGCCTCAGAGAGGAACTGGAGAAGACCACAGTGGTGCCTGTGGTCATCGGGGCCCTCGGGGCAGTCACCCCCAAACTGGAGCAGTGGCTAAAACAGATCCCAGGAACAACATCAGACATCTCAGTCCAGAAATGTGCAGTTCTAGGCACAGCCAAGATACTGGAGGAGAAACCTCAAGCTCCAAGGCCTCTGGTAGAGGACCCGAGCTCAGAGGATGAAAGAGACCACCCACGGAGGGTGAGAAGGGAATTTTTTTTTTTATCTGTATGTACTCTGAATATTCTCTTTCTATATAACTTTCCACCTCCTTCTTTTCTAACTGTCTCCCTTTTTTCAGTAAATTTAAATTAACTTCAGCCTGTCCAAAGACCCATGATGGAATAACAGGAGTAACAACCACAGGACTAATTAGAAAGTTATCTATTCCAACATCTTTAACTTTATTTATTATTATCCATCCAAAGCTTTAATTTGTTTATTTTTTTTTCTTGACAAGGTTGTAGCGCAACATGTGGAGGATGAGCTTCATTATGTCCTTTAATATTTGCCCATTAAATTATGACTAGTTGTTCTCTCCTGAGCTCCAGTGGCATCTCACCCATCTCAACCCGTAGAGCTGAAACTGGAGTTGTTTTCATTGCTCCACAACAAAGTCTTAATACTGATACTGTATTCTATTTTTTTAAATAAACTACTTGAAGCTGAATTGTATAAAATAATCCATAATCAAAAATTTATCTAATTAAATTGTTTTTAAAGCTTTCCTATCAGCTCCCCACTCTTTGCCTCTCAAACATCTCATTATATATATATTTTTTTTTTACTTTTTTCAACTATTTTATCTACATTCTAAAGCCCAAGCTTCTACCCCTATTTAATGCCTCTTGTAGTTTCAAAATCATAAATTCTATATATTTTTTTCCCTTCTTCCAGATAATACCATCATCTGCAAATAATGAAACATTAGTATTGAAGTATGGGGTTCCATTTGTGTCAAAAATAAGTAGAAGTCATATGTGTAGATGTGTCCTTGCTATCTATGTCTATGTTGCATGTAGATGATGCATATGTAGATGTTGCATATGTCTATGTTTTATATGCATTTCTGTATATGTTCGCTGCACATGTCTATGTTGCATATGTCTATGTTGCATATGCGTTCGCTGCATATGTGGTTCATGTCGTTTGTCCCATAGACATTAATACGTAGACGCCTCATGGGGCGGGTCGGCCCGTTGCAGTCCGCCATATTGAATGTGGCATATCTGCCAGTAAGCTAGTACAAATGAATGGACCAAACTTCAGAAAATGCCATTCCACTAAGTATTTTTAGCTAATGTTCGTCATGACCCACTCACATATAAACGTGAATATATTTGGAAATTAAACAATCACCAAAGACAACATTTATGACTTTTCATTATTTTTTATTGTAATTTCTGAATAAAGAAAATAAATGTGAACCTATAATATAATTGATTTTGATAAATCGTTTTTAAATATAAAGTAATCAACATTTATGAACATATATACACACACAGATGTCAATATATTAAATAATAAAATATATGTTTATATAAAATATATATATATATATAATTTATTTATTAGTTAACAAATAAAAAATATTTTATTATTCAGATAATAAATATATGAATAATATATAAGAAATTATATATATAAAATTAACCGTACTGTTCAAGACTCTATATATATATATATATATATATATATATATATATATATATATATATATATATATAGAGTATATAGTCTTGAACAGTTAAGGTTAATTTTCTCTTTTCTGCTGAAGAACTGTTTGTGTGTGTGCAAGGCATCGCATTATCCTAATGCCAGAATTAATAATAAATACTTTGTGGCAGTTTGATTTAGTAATGTAATTATATTAGTTGTGTCACCACCCCACGCCACTAGAGGCAGTAGAAGGCCCAAAAAGATGCGAATAAGGAGCAGATTTAGAAGTACGCCGAAAACTACAGAATTTGTTTAAAACTGTGAGGTACGCTGAAGTAAATAAAAGAGAGAAGTTCAAATACATGCCAACAGTGAAAATTATTCTTAAAATGAAGATATATCACAGATTTAAAAAGAAATTTAGCGCCCCCTTCACTGGGCCAGGACCCCTTGACCTTGTTAGCTGGCCTGACTAATGCCTAAAGAAAGTACGAGGTAGAAATCTTAACATTTTGAAAACAATTTTATTGAAACCACTGATATTGAAAGACCAACATTTTTGTAATATCTAATAAACAATTTGATCATACATGACCTACTTCAGGACTTTTTAATGGCGCAGAAAACAGGCAATAGCAATACGGACCAACGACAAGGACCAACGACATAAACCAACGACACATAGCAACGACACATCTATACATATGACTTCTACTTATTTTTGATACAAATGGAACCCCATATATATTATGTCTATGGATCCATGCTGTTGGTTCATGTCGTTGGTCCTTGGTCCATGTTGCTATTGCCTGTTCTCTTCGCCATTAGATTGTTTATTAGATATTACAAAAATGTTGGTCTTTCAATATCAGTGGTTTCAATAAAATTGTTTTCAAAATGTTAAGTTTTCTACCTCGTATTTTCTTTAGGCATTAGTCAGGGCAGCTAACGAGGTCAAGGGGTCCTGGCCCAGTGAAGGAGGCGCTAAATTTCTTTTTAAATCTGTGATATGTCTTCATTTTAAGAATAATTTTCACTGTTGGCATGTATTTGAACTTCTCTCTTTTATTTACTTCAGCGTACCTCACAGTTTTAAACAAATTCTGTAGTTTTCGGCGTACTTCTAAATCTGCTCCTTATTCGCATCTTTTTGGGCCTTCTACTGCCTCTAGTGGCGTGGGGTGGTGACACAACTAATATAATTACATTACTAAATCAAACTGCCACAAAGTATTTATTATTTATTATTAATATATTAATACTGGCCTTATAATAATAATAATAATAATAATAATAATAATAATAATAATAATAATAATGATGATAAAAAAAAAATAATAATAATAATAATAATAATGTGCCTGTGCAAATTACTCACCGGATTCCAAAAAAGTTGGGACACTAAACAAATTGTGAATAAAAACTGAATGCAATGATGTGGAGATGGCAAATGTCAATATGTTATTCATAATAGGAAACAAATCACATTTTAAGGGAAAAATATGTTGTTTCAAAATTTCACTATGTCTACAAATCCCAAAAAAGTTGTGACAGGTAGCAATAAGTGGTACAAATGGAACCCCATATTATAAGCCCATTTCCGCCACTCTGTTATAAAAATAAAATAAATTATCTCATTATAATGAGATAGTCTATTTCGGCTCAGGACGTTTGGAGACTATGGAGGTTGAACCCCCCTTTCAAAGTGGTTCAGTCCACCTGTACCGGTGTAATGACATGTTCAGTTTACCACAAAGTCGTGGTGTAATAACTGGTGAGTAGTTCATATATGCTGCATCTCACTCCCAAACCACTGCGACACCAAAACGATACCTCTGAGCCTATTTATTTTTTAAAAGTTAAACTAAAATATGTCATGGCATTTTATGTCATGTACTCCCTCTGTCTCTCTCTCTCTCTCTCTCTCTCTCTCTCTCTCTCTCTTTCTTATATTATTATTATTATTATTATTATTATTATTATTATTATTATTATTATTATTGTTATTATTGTTATTATTATTAAATTCTAAATAATTTGAGAAACTAAACCCCAAGCAAAGAAATGTAAATATATATATATATAAAAAAAAAAAAAAAAAATTCCCTTCTCACCCTCCGCGGGTGGTCTCTTTCATCCTCTGAGCTCGGGTCCTCTACCAGAGGCCTGGGAGCTTGAGGGTTCTGCGCAGTATCTTGGCTGTGCCTAGAACTGCACATTTCTGGACTGAGATGTCTGATGTTGTTCCTGGGATCTGTTTGAGCCACTGCTCCAGTTTGGGGGTGACTGCCCCGAGGGCCCCTATGACCACAGGCACCACTGTGGTCTTCACCTTCCAGGCCTTCTCCAGTTCCTCTCTGAGGCCCTGGTATTTCTCCAGTTTCTCATGCTCCTTTTTCCTGATGTTGTGGTCACTTGGTATTGCTACATCCACCACAACGGCTTTCCTCTGTTCTTTATCCACCACCACAATGTCCGGTTGGTTCGCCATTACCATCTTGTCTGTTTGGATCTGGAAGTCCCACAGGATCTTAGCTCGGTCATTCTCCACCACCTTTGGGGGTGTTCCCCACTTTGACCTCGGGGCTTCCAGTCCATATTCGGCACAGATGTTCCTGTACACTATGCCCGCCACTTGGTTATGTCGTTCCATGTATGCTTTCCCTGCCAGCATCTTGCACCCTGCTGTTATGTGCTGGACTGTCTCAGAGGCCTCCTTGCACAACCTACACCTTGGGTCTTGTCTGGTGTGGTAGATCTGAGCCTCTATTGCTCTGGTGTTTAGTGCCTGTTCCTGGGCGGCCAGGATGAGGGCCTCTGTGCTGTCCTTGAGTCCAGCTTTCTCCAGCCATTGGTAGGATTTCCTGATATCAGCCACTTCAGTTATTTGTCGGTGGTACATCCCATGTAGGGGCTTGTCTTCCCATGATGGTTCCTCCAGCACCTCGTCCTCTGTTCCCCATTGTCTGAGACATTCGCTGAGCACATCGTCCATTGAGGCTTTGTCCTTGATGTATTTATGGATCTTGGATGTTTCATCCTGGACAGTGGCTCTCACACTCACTAGTCCTCTGCCTCCTTCCTTACGGCTTGTGTACAGTCTCAGGGTGCTGGATTTGGGGTGGAACCCTCCATGCATGGTTAGCAGCTTCCGAGTCTTAACGTCCGTGGCCTTTATCTCTTCCATTGGCCAGCTAATTATTCCGGCAGGGTATCTGATTACTGGTAAGGCATAGCTGTTTATTGCACGGATCTTGTTCTTGCCATTGAGCTGGCTTCTCAGGACTTGCCTTATTCGTTGGAGGTATTTGGCTGTGGCTCCTTTCCTTGTGACCTCATTGAGGTTGCCATTTGCTTGTGGTATTCCCAGGTACTTGTAGCTGTGCTCTATGTCTGCTATTGTTCCCTCTGGGAGTGAGACCCCTTCTGTGTGGATGACCTTCCCTCTCTTTGTAACCATCCGGCCACACTTCTCTATTCCGAATGACATCCCAATGTCAGTGCTGTAGATCCTGGTGGTGTGGATCAGTGAGTCGATGTCTCGCTCGTTCTTGGCGTACAGCTTGATGTCATCCATGTAGAGGAGGTGACTGATTGTGGCCCCATTCTTGAGTCGGTATCCGTAGCCAGTCTTGTTGATGATTTGGCTAAGGGGGTTCAGGCCTATGCAGAACAGCAGTGGGGACAGAGCATCTCCTTGGTATATGCCACATTTGATGGACACTTGTGCAAGTGGTTTGCAGTTGGCTTCAAGGGTGGTTTTCCACAGCCCCATCGAGTTTGCAATGAAGATTAAGAGTTGAAAGTAGTTTTAAATTCTTGGGGGTACTATGACAAAAGTATATATATATATATATATATATATATATATATATATATATATAAAAAAATTCCCCTCTCACCCTCCGTGGGTGGTCTCTTTCATCCTCTGAGCTCGGGTCCTCTACCAGAGGCCTGGGAGCTTGAGGGTTCTGCGCAGTATCTTGGCTGTGCCTAGAACTGCACATTTCTGGACTGAGATGTCTGATGTTGTTCCTGGGATCTGTTTGAGCCACTGCTCCAGTTTGGGGGTGACTGCCCCGAGGGCCCCGATGACCACAGGCACCACTGTGGTCTTCACCTTCCAGGCCTTCTCCAGTTCCTCTCTGAGGCCCTGGTATTTCTCCAGTTTCTCATGCTCCTTTTTCCTGATGTTGTGGTCACTTGGTATTGCTACATCCACCACAACGGCTTTCCTCTGTTCTTTATCCACCACCACAATGTCCGGTTGGTTCGACATTACCATCTTGTCTGTCTGGATCTGGAAGTCCCACAGGATCTTAGCTCGGTCATTCTCCACCACCTTTGGGGGTGTCCCCCATTTTGACCTCGGGGCTTCCAGTCCATATTCTGCACAGATGTTCCTGTACACTATGCCCGCCACTTGGTTATGTCGTTCCATGTACGCTTTCCCTGCCAGCATCTTGCACCCTGCTGTTATGTGCTGGACTGTCTCAGAGGCCTCCTTGCACAACCTACACCTTGGGTCTTGTCTGGTGTGGTAGATCTGAGCTTCTATTGCTCTGGTGTTTAGGGCCTGTTCCTGAGCGGCCAGGATGAGGGCCTCCGTGCTGTCCTTGAGTCCAGCTTTCTCCAGCCATTGGTAGGATTTCCTGATATCAGCCACTTCAGTTATTTGTCGGTGGTACATCCCATGTAGGGGCTTGTCTTCCCATGATGGTTCCTCCAGCACCTCGTCCTCTGTTCCCCATTGCCTGAGACATTCGCTGAGCACATCGTCCGTTGAGGCTTTGTCCTTGATGTATTTATGGATCTTAGATGTTTCATCCTGGACAGTGGCTCTCACACTCACTAGTCCTCTGCCTCCTTCCTTACGGCTCGTGTACAGTCTCAGGGTGCTGGATTTGGGGTGGAACCCTCCATGCATGGTTAGTAGCTTCCGAGTCTTAACATCCGTGGCCTTCATCTCTTCCATTGGCCAGCTAATTATTCCGGCAGGGTATCTGATTACTGGTAAGGCATAGCTGTTTATTGCACGGATCTTGTTCTTGCCATTGAGCTGGCTTCTCAGGACTTGCCTTATTCGTTGGAGGTATTTGGCTGTGGCTCCTTTCCTTGTGACCTCATCGAGGTTGCCATTTGCTTGTGGTATTCCCAGGTACTTGTAGCTGTGCTCTATGTCTGCTATCGTTCCCTCTGGGAGTGAGACCCCTTCTGTGCGGACGACCTTCCCTCTCTTTGTAACCATCCGGCCACACTTCTCTATTCCGAATGACATCCCAATGTCAGTGCTGTAGATCCTGGTGGTGTGGATCAGTGAGTCGATGTCTCGCTCGCTCTTGGCGTACAGCTTGATGTCATCCATGTAGAGGAGGTGACTGATTGTGGCCCCATTCTTAAGTCGGTATCCGTAGCCAGTCTTGTTGATGATTTGGCTGAGGGGGTTCAGGCCTATGCAGAACAGCAGTGGGGACAGAGCATCTCCTTGGTATATGCCACATTTGATGGACACTTGTGCAAGCGGTTTGCAGTTGGCTTCAAGGGTGGTTTTCCACAGTCCCATCGAGTTTGCAATGAAGGCTCTTAGAGTCCTATTGATGTTGTACATCTCTAAGCATTCAATGATCCAGGTGTGTGGCATTGAGTCATAGGCTTTCTTGTAATCAATCCAAGCGGTGCACAGGTTGGTATGTCGGGTTTTGCAGTCTCGGGCGACTGTGTGGTCTACAAGGAGTTGGTGTTTGACTCCTCTACTATTTATGCCGATGCCCTTCTGTGCCGTGCTCATGTATTTATCCATGTGTCCGCTTATCTTAGCCGCTATGATGCCTGACATGAGCTTCCATGTTGTAGAGAGACAGGTTATTGGCCGATAGTTGGATGGGACTGAACCCTTTGAGGGATCCTTCTGGATCAGGATTGTGCGCCCTTCAGTTAACCATTCAGGGTGAGTCCCATTCTGTAGCAGCTGGTTCAGTTGAGCTGCCAGTCGCTCATGGAGGGCAGTGAGTTTCTTTAGCCAGTAGGCATGGATCATGTCAGGCCCTGGTGCTGTCCAGTTTTTCATACCCGAGACTCTTTCTTGGACATCTGCCACAGTGATGGTTACTGGGGCTTGTTCAGGGAGGTTGCTGTGGTCCTCTCGTAGAGAGGTTAGCCACTGTGCCTTGCTGTTGTGGGACGCCTCCCTTTCCCATATGCCTTTCCAGTATTGTTCAGTCTCCAGCCTTGGTGGGTCTGCTCTGTTGTTAGTACCCTGCCATTGAGAGTACACTTTAGCTGGTTGGGTGGAGAAGAGCCGGTTGATCCTCCTGGCTTCATTCTCTCTTGTGTATCTCTTTAGGCGGCTGGCCAAGGCTTGGAGCCTTTGTTTGGCAGTTTCGAGTGCTTCAGGTATGGGCATCTGGCTGTACTTCTTGGGTACTGATCTTTTCATTGCACCCCTTAGGAGCTCTGACAGCTGGCTCACTTCCCTCCTTGTTATCTTGATCTTAGCCTCTAACCGTCTTTTCCATGATGGATATTGGGTCTCATGGTTGCTCTTATAGCCGAGCATTTCAAGGATCACTGATGCTGAGTTGTATATCAGCTCATTGGTTTCTGTTATGGTGTTGGTAGGGATTGTTCTCAATGCTGCATTCACATCTTCAATGAGACTTTCTGATGGTACTTCACTCAGCCGTTGTAATTGGCGTCGGGGTTGCCTGGTGTTCATTTGGGCCACGATTCTTTCTCTCAGGTCAGTTGCTGTCTCGTTCAGCTTTGATAGTTCGTTCATTACTGGGGCTGCATACCCAGTCTCGTGGTGGGGAGTTGTAGTTAACTCCCCCCTGACCTTACATCCGGGCAAATTATATGTTATTGTCCTTATTTATGTAGCTCATGACAGATGAAGACTTATTTGCCATAATATGGAGACCACATAGCCCTGTTAGGATACTGTAAAAAAAAAAAGGCCCCCCAAACAGTCCCAAATCAAAGCTGTTTGAGCACCTGAAATCCAAGCTGGGTAAAAGAAGAACTGCTCATGAAGAAAGAGTAATCTGAAACAACTGTAAAGAAGAACGCTCTGAAGTCAAAGAGAAAAATAGAAATAGGCTGGTTTGTGCAGAACAGCTGTGGGTTTGTTTAAAGGTAGGTCATCAAAACTCAACAAAGCTTCTTAGCACTACTCTTCTAAAAATATGTACTATCAATGATTTGGAATCTATTAAAGATTTTTGCTGCAAAAAGCTGTGTTGTTAATACTTATCGTTAGTATTAAGTACAAAATGTTTGTATTTAATACAAACATTTTGCTCTTTCCCTGGTAATTTTTTTTGTTATGAAATATGCAGCATTTAATGTCAATTACTTTATTATTGTTGCCAAAGAAATCTCTTATCGTAAGGAGTAGAGATATTCTACCAGACATGCAGAAGTTCTGCATTTTCAGATCTGTTAACTTTCAGGGGAGCAGTCAAAAATTCTCTCTGGAGAGCCATGATGCCAAACAATAAAATGTAGTTGGCTTTTGTTTTGTCATAATTAATTGTTAGCTGACACAATAAATGATAAGAGGTAAAGTGAAAATGACTGTAGGAAATGTTTAGAAGTTCACAGGCAGAACAAACAAAAATAGGAACTGTTTATTGTAACTTTTTATGAGACAGAACTGTGTTGACTGTTGTATTTGTTACATTGCATTCATATTCATCAAATCATTTTCTGATTTTTTTTTCTTTTTTACACATTGGATTTCTTTTGTGGAAGGTTATAAAAAGGGTCTTTTTGTTTTGTTTACTGGGCACGACTTGGTTTATTCCTTTATCTTAAGTGAGCTATGCAACAAGGAGAGTTTGTTTTAAGGACTTGTGATTTATTTGTGGGAATGTCAAAATAATGGATTGTTCTTTGTTGGCAGAATGCAAAAATAAATACATTCTGAACAAAGTGTACAGTCTGTTTATGATTTGCTGTTGCACTGTAAATAAACTGATTGCCAATAGTAGTGAAAAACACTGAAATATATATGTCAAGAGTAATGACAGCATTTGAAGGAAAACTGTCACAAATGGTTATCTGTTAGTAATAACATGATTAAAACTTTGCTTGTACATGTAACACTCCTGTCCTTATATCAACAGTTTCCCTGAACAAGTAAGTCTAAGAAAACAGAGAACCTGAAAATGTTTACACTGTTCAGTTATGTTTTGAACTAGACACTACTATTTTGCAATAATAAATAAGATTAAATACATAGAAATTAATAAATTGACCAGAAATAGATAGATTGAAGGAAACTAAAATGTATTAGTGTTTTTAAGTATACCATAGAAACAAATTATAACTAACTCATGCAATTTAGTTTTACAATCACACAGGACATACTGAAATAATATCTGACTTGTTAGATGTTTTGTGGACCTGAATGATTTAGAGAAAATATTCCCCCAGCCCATCTCATTATTTTGAGATACTATCTCATTATAATGAGATAATTTATTTTATTTTTTTAACAGAGTGGCGGAAACGGGCTTCCATACATTAGCTCTTTCTTCTTTGATTTCCAATTTTGACTTCCAATGATTCACTTCCTGCTAAAGAGCCCCCTGGTGGTTGAAGAAAAATCCACAGAAAAGCCGCGCCGGGGTATAAACCGCATGGTTCCGGCTTATAGTCCGAAAAATGCGTTATTAGTAAACTTGAAATGAAACAAAACTAAACCATAAGAAGCCCTTCAGCAAAATATAAAACCTATTTGAATAAATAATTAATTAATATTGACAAAAAATATTTGTTCCTTTGGTATATTTTTCCACATATAATACTTGTAAGATAGCTTTGTGTTATTTCAAGTGCACTAAGATATTTTCCCTACAATCTAGACCAGAATTACTTGGCACAATTTTATGTTTTCGCAGGTGTAACTGGACACTTGTAAGATATTTTTTGCTTCAAACCACTGAGAATCCTATATTCACTTTCTTTACCCTAATTGTGCACTATTTTCTGTTGAACTATAATCCTTTTTAACTGCTTTGAGCTATGTGGTTGTAAAATGACTAAATGTTAAAATGTTCAATGGATATGGTAAACTTGGATAAGCCACTATAAAAGTGACTTAAGTAGAAGGAGTCAAAACAAAAGTGCTATGGAAATGATTAATTCATGATTTTATTGTGTGTCTGCTTGATTAAGCTTGTTTTAAGGAGTGAATATGAATATGGAATTTAACTCTTAATAAGAAGTTCTGTGATTTAAGTGTAAACATGACATTGGCGTCAATAGAATGTCTGGCTTTTAAAAAACCAAAGGTCATAGCCAAAGGTCAAATATCATATGCCTGTCTCCTCACCTTGCAGTCATCACAGTGTTCAGACTTGTCTCCTTCTTCACAGGGACATTTATCACAGCTGTCACAGTGCTGGAAGAAAGATCAGCAGTTAGGAAGCAGCTGCAGGGTATGTAAATACCTGTACATTGGGATATTTATTTATTATATATTGTCCCACACTGACATGATTTTTGTCATTTAGACATACCTGACAGAATTCACAATATGAGCACAGAGAGCCTTTGTGATAAGCATGCTCATCATCATCTGAAAAGATAGAAAAAAACATCTGGCTTGGAAAATTTGAGAATGATAATTCTTTTGATTCAGGATCTAGACACTCATCAAAGCTCATGCACCTTAAGCAAAAAATAGAGTTAAGTGTGCAGAATATGATTTATTTGAGCTAGTCTTCTTACCTTTTAAAAAATAGTGACACTAGCTGACATTTGAATAGCCCACATATTTTAAAAAAGGTAGAAGCCTGAAACATCCCAAAAACTTCCATTATTCTTATTTATCCATTCCCAAACAAACTTGCATGTGTATTTTTGGTTTGTTGGAATACCAAACCATGCTCAAATTTCACCCATCTAGTTGCTGATTTGGAATGAAGGTGACAAATTCAGAGTCCTTATTGTTGCTTATTTCATGCACTTTATGAAATGCAGCCTTGCTGTTAAAACAGGACATTATCAAACTTCCTGTCATGGACCTTGTCATTGTGGTGAAAAGCAAAAATTCCGTCTCATCTGACATACACCTTATCTTCAGAGGACATTTGGATTGCCTACATGAGCACCCAGAGATTTCTTAAAGATGCTTATTTTCCTTTTTTCACAGCATGATCTCAGTCCATGTTAATATGAAATTTCCCTTAACTTTTGACAGTGACATAGGTGTTTCAGAAACTTTCAGTTTGTGACAAACTTGCTCCTTGATGGTCCATGAGTTAGTTTTGAACATTCTAACTAATTTTCTTTCATTTGAGGTTGACAGATTGAGCAAGATGGTTACAACTTGGACACGACTTTCAGTTGTAATATTGTAATATGTTGTAATATAATTTCAACACAAAAACTGTAATTTCTGCAGTTATTTCAATATGAAAATATGAAATATGAAACAAAAATGTATATTAATCATTGTCCATCATCTGTAACCTGCAAAACTATGCATTTACTGCTCATTTCTTACAGATTATTGTTAAAACAATACTCACTCACTCAGATGTCCCGTGTCCATGAGCCTGGTCCTCACACAGACAAAATAGATTTTTGTGCAGATCTGGGATGAATCATGCTCTCCATGCAGCTATGCAGC